>NC_136598.1:1385028-1575028 GCF_910589615.1 Taurulus bubalis | reverse complement strand
ACACACGCGCACACACGCACACGCACATGCGCACGCGCGCACGCACGCACACGCACACGCACACGCACACACACACACAGACTTTCCTCGGCTCAGGTAGGCCTCCCTCCACTTCACCTTTAGATAGATAATAGTTGTTAATGCTCTGAATATCATATAAAAACCTCAGAGAACATTCTGAACATTCTGTCATGTAGAATCTTGGTTGTTTTGACTGACTGGCATATCGTCCTGTGTGTCTGTGTGTGTGTGTGTGTGTGTGTGTGTGTGCCTCAGTGGGACACCGCAGGTCAGGAGAGGTTTCGAACCATCACCTCCAGCTACTACAGGGGAGCCCACGGCATCATCATCGTCTACAACGTCACGGAGCAGGTCAGCGTGTGTTTCTGCCACGGCCTCAAATACACAATAGGAGAGAGCTTGAACATGAACTCCTCCTTCTGTCCCCAGGAGTCCTTCAACAATGTGAAGCAGTGGCTGGATGAGATAGATCGCTACGCCTGTGAGAACGTCTCCAGGCTGCTGGTGGGGAACAAGTCTGACCTCATCAGTAAGAAAGTGGTGGACGCCGCCACTGCTCAGGTAGCGGGACACTATTAGAGCATCCTGGCTGGAGGCCGGGATGCACATTAAAAACACCAGGAAAAATGAATTGGAGGTTTCAAGCAAGGACTGACTACATTGGAAGATTTGTTACAATGTGAGCTCATAAATCATGATGGTGTGGTTTTAGAATACCCAACAGAATATAAAGCAGTGACACCACCTTCAATATTAAAATGCCTACATGTCAACTCATCCATATGAAGCCTCTGAGGGGATTCATTTCCACTCACTTCTCACTTTTAATACATGCGCACATGTTACTGCAAATACTTTTGAATAGAAGTATGAATGCAGAGTACTTTTACACTGTGATGATTTAGCACATGAACAGATTTGTGATTTTATTTTTTGTTCCACCTCGTCTTCCTCCACCCCTCTGTCCCGCTGCAGGACCTGGCCTCGTCTCTCAAGGTTCCCTTCCTGGAGACGAGCGCCAAGAGCTCGGACAACGTGGAGCGGGCCTTCCTCACCATGGCCTCGGAGATCCACAAGCGCGTGGCCAGCGAGGGAGGGGGGATGCAGGGTGAGTCCAAGGAGGCCCGGGCCCAGAGTGCCAAGATCAACAGCGCCCCGCTGTGGCTGGGAGGGGAGAAGCAGACGCCGGATGCCGACAACTGCTGCTGAGCAGGGTGGTGGTGGGGGGGACATGGCCGCTGTTCCAACGAGAAAGAGGACTATGTGATTTCTATGCTTTGGACACACAGGAAGAAAAAACTTGTTTTTAGCTAGACTACAATCTATTTTGGTGCTTGATATTTTTTTGTTTAATATTTGCAACCCTGCCTCCTAAAATTACGTTCCCCCAGAACTAATACGCATTCTCAATAACGTTTGATCAGAAACATATCTCCTCCCTGTTTGTGTTTGTGTTTGACGTATTACAACATGTCTGTATGACCAGTACAGTTAAGATGTTTGGATGTGGTCTGAAATGTTCTGAACACATCCATATCAGTCAGTATTTTGAAAAGCGGATGTTGTATCCTGTGGCTCTTCCGGCCGTTTGAATATTTTTTACGTCAGATGCTGCAGCTGATTTGACCACAGAGATCTGAGTGTCTGCTGAGTGCGACCGGCTGCGGCGGCTCCCGTCGCCGGCCTCCCCCGCCCCCTTCTCTTGCCGCTACTGAGGGAATCCTTTTTCTTTTCCATTCAAATATGCTTAAATTCAGCAGGAAAGCAAGAAAACACAAACACACGATTATAACACAAACATAAAAACAACAAAACAAGAATACGTGTTTTATCAACGTATACGTGAATCAACGTATTTGTAATACGTCAAACACAAACATAATCAGGGAGGAGATTCGTTTCTGATCAAACATAATTGAGAATGCGTTTTAGTTCTGAGGGAACGTAATTTTTAGGAGATAGGGTTGAAGATTTAATAGCATTTCTGCTTCATTAAGGGCGCACAGATGACAGAAATGAAATAATTCGGCCAAATGAACAACTAGGGCAGCGTGGGTTTGGGAGGAGGACCACTTAGTGCATTACTCCTTTCACTCAAGAGAAAAGAGAAACGATGGAAATAGCAAAAAGTGGAATTGCAGACCAGTCACATGCAACAATATTTGATTAACTCAAAATGAGAAGAGTTGTATGACATCAGCAGCTTGAGCTGTTAGATTCAAACCGTGACTTCCCACCTTCCCTCAGAGGTGATTGATTGCATCTTACCAGTTGTTGTTGTGTTTCGCATGCTGTTTGCATATTTAAATAAAGACATCTCAGGAGTCTTGATACTGAAAATATGGTTAAAAAGATCTCAAATACATAAACAGGCGGCAACATTTTTGTGTGCAATCATTGTTATAACTAATATAGTTTTTGTGGTACAAAAAACACAATCTGAACTCTTCTTAGACTCTTTAAGCCGAGGTGAGCTGGAGCGCCGGTCACAGTGCATCAAGTTCACGAGGAAAACGACCAATCAGAGTTCAACGAATACGAGAATCCGTCCAAGTAAAAAAATAACGAGACATAAAAAAACAAAAACACATCGGCCTGGAATGGATCGGCCGATTGGGAGTCGTCCTCAGTTTGTAGTGCATGTTCTGATCCGTCACCTCACCAAGTGGAAGATCACCATGGTGGTTCACAGAAACCAGTTCAGATGTTCATCACCGGTCGCTGTTCAAGTTTGAACAAAATAAAGATGCTGCTCTGCCATTGAGTAATGAAATGCAAAGCACAAGGTCGGCTTTCCATGACTAATACTGAAGCTTAAAGTCAAGTTATCGAAGCCTCTGCCGCTCTTCTTGTTTTAATCCGTCTCCACAGAGTATTCCAACTTTATGGAAATATGATGCTACATCACTGGAGTAGCCCTTTAAAATGGAATATAGAAGGATTATAAATGGACCTGTTAGAGTGAGCCAGTGTAACACCGAGTGGCAGTTCTGGAGGTGGGAGGACATGACGCAGAAGATCTGCTCAACTATAATCTTTTCAATTGAAGAATGGCAATTAATGGCAGTTAAAAGCAGCAGGGCAAAAGCTCCGGGGCCAGTCAAGTAGCCACTGTGTGGCGAGGGAAGTGTAGTCCTGGGAATAATGTATGAGCAGTTCAAAACATAGATACAGTACACAAAATATACAACAAGATAGAAGTATTGTAGTTTATTCATAGAAAATGTAGACCCCTACCTTAAGGGCAGCTTCTCTGTGTAAAGGGAGGAAGGAGATTCAGTTTAGAATGCGGCCATATGTTGTATTTCACGGGTTAGCTTCTCGGTTAGCCACATTTTAGGTCTCTGGGTTTGCCACTGCCAGCTAGAAGAAAAGTGTTGCGATCTGTTTCTTTATATAATTCTGTGATGAGCCGGTGACTCAATCCACATAGACAATAGGATACTCGTTGCAGGTCGTACTCAGGAGAGACATTTTAATCAGGATTACGACTATTTAAATTCCAAAAGTACCTCACATTTTACCTGAAAAAAGCATCCAAACATGTGTTCCATGTGAGGATTCTTTATTCTGACTGTACATTGTCACAGCGACACAATGAGTTGCTGCAGATGTAATCAGCTGGACAGTATTGCATCAACCAGAGCCTGTATTTATCAAGCGCCCTGCAGAATCCCTCCTGCATTAGAGGTAAACTGAGAGTAGGTTCCAGAGTTTTTCATTGATGCTTTCTATCCCGACTTTAACAAGAAAGTAGGAATTCTGAACAGTGTTTTTCTATCAAAGTTAGTGTTGGTCGATAAGGGAGAATATTCAAATGTAGAAATTACAAAATTGAGATGCAAAAGTTCATACAAAGCTTAAAATCCCTAAATATACTCAGAAAAGGTGTACATGTACTGCAAAACAACGGTACTGATGGACTATCTCTTTCTGGGAAGAGGGAGATCAAACTAAATATAGATGAGCTGCTGTTAGTTGTCCTTCCACTAGATGTCAGTCTTGTTCTGATATTCAGCTCGGTTGCTGCTGCTGCTGACAAAGTGAGCCTGGCTGACAGCATCCGTCACATCTGGATCTCCTTATTCACAACTCCCCCCTCTCTCAACCAATCAACTCCCCCCTCTCTCAACCAATCAACTCCCCCCTCTCTCTCTCATCCTGTATCTTTCTCATACAAGTTTCCTCCTCTTCCTCTCCTCATTCCTCTCTCTCCCTCTTTGGTCGGACTGAGTAGATGTTGCTTCTTTGTTAGTTTGTATGTTGCCGTTTCCTTCTGGGACATCTGGAGGCGGATGTAGAGTATATCAAGGCACTGACGTGTGTGTGTGATAGCGACAGCCTCACCAGCGGTGCAAGGTCCAACAGGTGGATGCTACTGGATACCAGGAGGTAAACAAAAACAAAGGAATATCCTGATTGAAAAAAAGGATGTGGAATATGTGGCAGAGCTAGATGATGAAAATGGATAGAGTCAGAATTGACTAGTCTGATCTGGTCAATATAGCACCAATGTGTTAACTTCATGGATAAAAAGCCAACCAAGACTTGCTTTGATCCAGTGTTCATTTTGCGTTGCATTACCATTGGGTAGTTTGCCCAAAATAAAATACGGCATAGTTGCGAACGGCCATAACGCTTAAAAAAAGAAGAAGGTTCATGACACTGAGAGTTACTGATAGCTAATATCATGTGTATCCTCTTAGCGCGGCTTTAAAAAGGTCAAACTTGACCCTGTTGTTTCTAAGAGTGGGTCAAAATAACTTTTAGTAAATTAGGATTTACTTTCGGTAAATAAGCCAAGATAAAAAACAACGATAAGAACACAAACAACCCATCCGCACGGCTACAGTTAAGCCGCTGCCACAGAGTCAGTGTTGTACATACACAAGTGGAGGTGAGTACAGGGGAAAAGACAAAGAAACACATTTACTGAACAATTATTATTGGCATGAATCCAAAATACATGGCATTGCATGGATTATCCTGCGGCAACTTGCTTCCTCTACTACACTCACACACATTTAGACAACACTGCCACCTAGTGGCCTCTATCAGTGTTACAATTCCAAACTGAGATCAGCAAACAGTAGTAGTAGCATAAAAGAAGGTTTACATTTGTCAGGATGCAGTAGGGACACCGGTATCGGCACTGATATGGACCTTATGACATAGATCTGGTATTAGTCATATTGTGACCCCATTAACTATGGCTTTGAAAATGTCTTTCTCAGTTGCAGTCATTCAGTCCCAGCCGCCCTTTGTTTCTATTTCCACTACCATTTCCCTTTAAAATACAGATTCACACTGGTACTGATCCTCACTCATCAACAGACGATGCAATTGGTACTGAGAGAAATTAATTAAATTAAATTAAAGAACTTTTCCGTTTCTTTTCTCCTGTCGTCTCCTCCTGCATTGGGTTTTTGCTACACCACACCCGGTCATGACCATAACGGCTGTCGGCATCTTGGCTTTTTTGCAACCAATTAATGGAAGTGACCATACTTGGACGACGGAGGAGATACATAGAGACGCCTTATATGCGGCTCTCATTGGGTCATTGACCTGCCAATCACAAGGTAGCCCGTCCTAAACCATACTCTGCTTCATGGTCTGTTTGACTCTAAATGACCATAATTTACTACTAAATGAACATCATGCTGCATTGAAGAAGACTTGAAACTAGAGATTGAGACATAAACTCATGTTTACAATGTTTACTGAAGGAATACATCAAGAGAGAAGTAGAGTCATTTAGACTTCTATACAACCAGACTTCTTTTTGCAACCAGAGGAGTCTCCCCCTGCTGGCCAGTTGAGAGAATGCAGGTGTAAGACACTTCTGCACTTTTCAGACAAGAAACAAATGAATATATAACATAAAACACATATTTTACTTATTTTGATTTTAAATTGATGAGTTGCAACTTGAGTGACATCTTCCAGCTCAAAACTTCCATCACGCTCTGTTGTACTATCTGTTGTACTATCTGTTGTACTAGCTGCCTGAGAGCACGTTTCAGTGTATTGCCTATTCTACTGTGTGGCCTCCACAGACTTCACCAGTTCCTTTCCTTGTGAGGGTTTTTGAAACGAGTCCCCTGCATGTTAGTATTTGTGGTCACGTTGGTAATATTCCTTCTCTGTGCCCAGCGATCAGTACTAGGAGTGTGAGTGCATTAGGTGAGCAGAAAAGTGCTTCAGTAGCAGATTTTTCAATAGCAGCAGTTGGATATTACTTTTCCTCCAGGAAGCCCACAGCGGTCCAGATAACGAGGCTGATTGATGCTCGTGGTGAAGGGTCAGCTTATCCTTCATCATGGGACCTATTTCTGTGCCGAGGGAAACTGGAGAGCAGACTGGTGTTAGAGATAGAGTGAAGATTTCTTTTGGGGTTTCTTCAATGTTTATAGATCCAATTTGGGAGGTTGGAACTTAATAGGAAACTTGAGTGGGTGTTTATTCAGAATGACCGGGAGGGAGTAATGGTGGTGCGATTACACTGGTGGTATGTGAGAGGCGCTATAGTGGTTCTGGGACCAAAAGTTTGACCTAATTAGATTTTTTGTTTGTTTGTTTGGTCAGCATGTCCCCAGTTTGTTAAGACGGTGAGGAACATTGAGATATATGGACGCAGCAGGTGGTGCGTCTCCACCTTGCCAGCACTGACCCAGTTAGACCAAGAGCCCATCTGGTAGATCTTTACACCTGCTGAGGTTTGACAAAGAGCACCGCAGCTGTGCTTATTAGAACTGCAGCACATAGGAATTTATCCAGACAAAGTTTCCTGAAGAAGCCCAGTTGCTGGAAACAAAGGTTGGCATTGTACGTTTTTGCAAGTCATGGATGAATGTGGACATGTTTTTTTGTTTTTCATGTGGACATTCTTGAATTTTGGCCATGTGGCGTAATGTATGAAGCAGCCGTCATTGAGAGTTACGTGGTATAATCACGGGTATAAAAAGCATCCAAACGGAGTGGGCCTGAGTCTTTGTGGGTGGGTCAAACACACAGGACTTTCACCCAGGACACCGCTATGTGTGTCCTGTGTGAAACCAAGTGACCACTGTTAAGCTTGCTACGCAACGTCACAAAAGAAAGTTCAATCAGGGGGTTGTTATTTTGGCTACTTGCATTGCTACGGCTCTGACGTTATTATTTGAACACAAACGATGACTTTTACAACCTTAACAAAGTAGTTTTGTCGCCTAAACCAAACTCGTCGCTTTCACAACGCAAACCACGGGTCATTGTGTTTCTGCAACGTGACATGACGTTGATATGATATGACGTTGATATGATATGACGTTGATATGCAACGTTTTTTCTTCAAAAACGTTGGCACTCTATCTCTGTGCTGTCATCCTATCCACCAACCCTTTTTTTAAAATTATCTTTTTACTTTATTTAATTAGTTTTATTTCATCTACTTGTGCATTTTTTTCTTCTTCTTTTTCCTAATTTGTCATGTCATTTTCTGTAATGTTTAATGTAGGTGGTCTGTATGCTCTGCATGTTGTCTTGCATTGTGAAAATATTTGGTAAAATATATATGTAAAAAAAAAAAAAAGCTTGGCATACAATGCCAAAAGTTTTGTTTTTGTTTGACGACACATTGATGTGCAACAATTTCTTTGTTTGTGGCGGCTGTGGTTCAGAGCTAGAGCGGGTCGTCTTTCAATCACTAGGATGACGGTTCAATCCCCTGCGGTCATGTCGATGTGTCCTCAGGCAAAAGACCCCCAAGTTGACTGAATGGGTCCAAAACTCCCCCGACTTTTTCTTTGGGGGATTTATTTTGCTCCCAAAACAATAATGATGACACTTCATCACAGCCAAACAAAAACACTTTTTAAGTTTTGTGACTTTTTGATTTAGCGTGCCTTTTTATCCGTCATGCACATGCACCCTCTCCTAATGTGACTGCTTGAGCACGACCAGCTTTAAAACAGTGGTTTTAAACATTCAGATCCCCCCTCTCTCCTCCCTACCTCTCAAACTGTCCATCCTCCATCAAGTTGAATGTGATCAAACCATAATCCTTTATGCTCGAGAAAAATATAGAAGAAGAATCCAAATTTGTGTTTTTTTTTTAATCTGAATTGGTGATAAAAATGTTTTTCTTTCCACAGAAATACTGATAATCAACCCCTCTTCCTTTCTCTCGCTTTCTCTGAAGTAGTGATAGCAGTGTTTCTCTCCCTCTTCTTCCTCCTCCATATAGCTGGGACAAAACAAGTCTCTTTGAAATAATAGAAAACAGCATCCTCCTCCTGAAGTCTTCCCCTGGTTAGTCCGACTCGCCGACAGACTGCATGTTTTAATAAGTCAGTGTCTGTGTCTTTATCTTCTTCCAGCCACACTGCACTCCTCATTGTGTTCTCTTTCTATCCTTGGCTCTCCTCAGTGCTCATGGTGAGAATGAAGAGAAGCAATCCAGAGAGAAAAGATCCCTTTTTTCTTCTAATCCATCATATCTGCGAGTGGCACCTTCAACAAACGGCTGATAATGCAAAATGAAACTAAATGATGGCGCTCTGTCAAGGTTGGGATGTAACTGGTGTCCTTTGTGAGTGTCTGATAACATTTCAACACGCACGATTCTCCATATCTTTGAGGATATTACATAATGAACTTAATAAAGCATATCCAATACCCAAAATGAAAATGCTGTGGAGCACTTTGGAATTCGACTCTCGAGCTGCTTGAAAGGGAAAGCAAATTACAGCAGCTCATACTGCAGGGACATTGGAGCTGTTCATGTTCACCAGTGAAATGAAACAAATCGCTAGTTCAGTGATTGTCAACTGGTGGGTTGCGGACCTGTTTTCAGTGGGCCGCAGGCCTTTGCCTGGGAAAAGCAAAACATTTTTTTTATGTATAGAATTTTTTTTCATCCTGTGGTTGTATTTTGAAGGGACTTTTTTATGCAGAGTGTCGTTATTTTGCCGGCTCTGGTTTCAACTTGTTGTGCACTTGTCCTCCATGTTTTCAGCAGCGTGTGCCAGGTTGGGTCAAACCATCCTGATATGGGGGAGACTCTGGGTTTTTAGGATCATTAAATTAAAACAGCCTAGTGAATATAACATTCACAACTGATGGCACTGCCTGCATGACAGGAAAAACTGAGAATTGAGTGCTGCTTAATTTTCTGTAAAGCACAATGTTTTTCAGTATTTACTGATGAGGTAATCACAAGGAACGTTCATTTTGTATGTATGAATTCTTTGGAATTGCACTTTTTGTTTAATTTATTTTGAATTAGTGGAAAAGCTGCTCCTAAAGACAGTGACTTGTTCCAAAGTAAACTGTGTGTCATTTATTCAGTGAGTGTGTGTTCTCAGTTAAAGTTAGGTCATTTGAGTCTTTTTGAAACTACTTCTTTGTTGTTGGATGTTTTTGTTTGTGCATGAAAGCTGCGTTTCAAAATGGCTGAAGATTCTGAATAGTTATGTATGTATGTATGTACCTCGTGTCCTGAAGACGCACTTTTAGTTTTTTAATTAAAATGCAGCTAATTGAGTGTAAAAGGGAATAGTTCTCTCTCTAGCACCGCCACCAGCTGCTCGTTTTGGTTATTGAACTTGTTTTTGTGTTGGCATACATATTCTGTACTATCTCAGGTTCAAACTGCACCATCTTTTCATTCAATACATTTGAGAAGTTCAGATGTTTTTCCCATTGAAAGAGTTATGCCTCACGCTGTGTCCATTGTATCCGGCTGCATCACGTTCCTGTTGCGCTACAGTTCAGTCGAGATATCAGTGTCCAACAGAAAAGTTTCAGAAGCGGAGCGTCTGTTCTTTAGCAGCGCCATCTTGGATCACGACCGCCGCCATCATTTCCTAAATTAACATCATGCTGTAGCAAGGAATCGATTGAGACATTAACTCATGTTTACTGAGATAATAAATCAAGTGAGAAGTAAAGTCATTTTCTATAGACTTCCATACACTCAGAGGAGTCGCCCCCTGCTGGTGAGGAGAGAAAATGTAAGACACTTTCGCATTGGCTTCACTCTTCAGAACCGGCTGTTAACGTCCTTAACAGCCGTGGTTATGTTTAGGCAACACAACTACAATAACTTACTTATAATAGGTACACAAACCAGGTAAAATCATACGGAAACAACACAACAGGAATAAACGTCACAACTTCCTCTCCCACCCACCATAAGCGGCTTCGCTCACATTTGAAACTGCCTTACCTGTGCAGAGCGTAGTAGCATATTCACGTACTGGACTGTAGAACAGTGGTGTGAAATTATAGGAAGCATGGCTGAAGTAATCTGCTCAACATCAACTTTTTTTATGCTATTCCTTTAGGCCAGGGATTCCCAAAGTGTGGACTGCCTCTAGGGGGTGCGCGAGAGGAAAAATGTAATGGTGGTCTAATGGTGTAATAATTAATATTAAACATAATAAAAAATAAAAAAATGAAGTAGGATTTTTTAATTATAAAATGTCCCTTTGTAATATTTAAATTTAAAATTAAAAACGTACAATTTAATCGATGCACTTCCGGTCCGGCCGCCAGACAGTCTTTTACGTACACACTAGCTAGCCTAGCTTGTGCACCTAACGTCATTTCATTCATTCAGCAACATCCATGAAAATATGTTAAACTGGCTGAAATCGGGGAAGCTGTCAGGTGGGACATCTGAAGCTATCAGTAATAAAAGAGGAGAGGGACAGAGAGAGAGGGAGGAACCGGAGGGAGAGAAACGGAGAGGTGCGTTGGGGAGAGACCGGGAGAAGAAATTGACCCGGAGTCGGAGGAAGAGGAGACGAGAGTGAGCATCAGACTGGGAAAAAAAGAGGAAACATGATGACAATTCTCTGGGTCTGGGCTTCACTTGGATTGGCGATGCAGATTGCCCGAAGCCACAGTGCGTGTTGTGCAGTGTTGGGTCTACACAAAACGCACTACGGGCTTCATATCTGCTCAGTTACCAAATGCATGTGAAAATCCTCATATGGACGCTAGAAAAACGCGTCGCGCGGCATTTAAAAAGCGCGCATGAAAGGCGCGCCGTACCATAGGAAAACAATGGTTTTGCTAGCGACGCGTTTTTGAGAGTCGCGTCTGGTGTGAACGACCCCTTATTGCTCTTTAAAAGTGACGCCTTGTGTAACTGACATTTATACAGCGGACTAAATCTTGTAACAAACGCCACGCGCGAGCAAACAGTTCTCGCATTGGTCCGATTTTATGCGGCTATAAATAAGCTCTGTTGCGTTTTTTTTTAAGGTGTGGGGGATTGGGGGTGCGTGAACCCGGTCGGGATGTAGAAGGGGGTGTGTGGCCTAAAAAGTTTGGGAACCGCTGCTTTAGGCTGAGTGTGTGTGTGTGTGTGTGTGTGTGTGTGTGTGTGTGTGTGTGTGTGTGTGTGTGTGTGTGTGGCTTCATAGTCATTGAACAAACAGCAACAAGCTACAAGCGGGTTGCTAGCCTGGAGGCAGCAACCCGCAAAAAAACTTGTAAAGTCGATAGCTGTGAAATTGATTGTCATTATTTTGCTTCGGGAAGTATTTTAACTCCATTGACTGAGAGATAAACCAAACGACTTCATAAAGTGGGTACAAGGGCAATTCTCCAAGAAAGCAGGTCTCCTTAGCCATAAAACCCCGTTTCGTATTGTTCGCAGTTAAAACGCTTCACAAGAGCCTGAATGCAAACTGGTAAAAAGCTACGTGATAAAGCTGATAAATCATAAAGACAGGGAGAGTTCCTGTGGTCTTGGCACCAACATGCGTCTCTTCGCCTACAGGAAAACAAAAATGACATGTCCGATGCACAATTGTTACCTTAAAAACCTGAGGAGAGAGAGAGAGAGAAAGAGAAAGAGAAAACTGAAAGACTGAATGACAGAAATAGATGGGGAGGCGAGAGACTCATAGGATGAATAAGCGGAAACTGGGCATACAGTTGAGAGAGAGAGAGAGAGAGAGAGAGAGAGAGAGAGAGAGAGAGAGAAAGAGAGAGAGAGAGAGAGAGTGTGAGAGAGAGAGTGTGAGAGAGAGAGAGTTCTCAATCTTAACCAGACTCCATAGAAATCACAATCTGAGCTGTGACTCCACATGAACCTCTGCTTTCATTCCACATAATTGGCTTGTAGAGCCAGAGAGGTCTGGAGGTCACTTAAAAAAAAATGTTGCGTGTGGGAAAAAAAAACACCCGAAAGGAGACAGAATGAAGCTCCATTTCTCTGCAGGATGACTGTTGTCTGTTTGTGTGCTGCAGCAATTGGGGGTGGAGGGTTGTTGAATGCATTATGCAAGAGGCAGCTGATGATCCCTCACACGAGGGCACCTGAGTCGAGATGCTCTAGGACTCCATGTTAGGGAAGCATGCATTATACAGCACCGGTCCTCAAACGTGTTCTCTTGTCTGAGTAACTGCAGGTTCTTTTTTTTCCCAGTTCAAAACTTCTGAACAATCCCAGTGGGGAATCAGTACAAGTCTCATCTGTGCTGCAGCAACTCCCCCACTTGAGTCTCAAAATACTCGCCTCAATCACAACAACCCATTCAGAAAGCTGCATCCTCGTATTCTGCCTCCTGAATTCCCCTCTCCTGGCTGACTGCAATGCCACGCGTCACATTTTGAAAAGCTAATGTTGGCCATGATTCGGTCCGCATGCCTGCTGATAAAAGACCACACCCGGCCGGTGGGCGTCTCGCCAATGGTTAACGCTCTCGACTTCTGACTACTACCAAATCTCAGACAGATGGCTCACTCAGGAAACCCCCAGGAATCAAAGATGAACAGAGACAGGTCGATGAAGTGTTCCACTTCTATTTATTCACAAACAGCACATTTATGAACAAACGGTTGGTTCCGGCTGGCAACAGACAAAAAGGACTATAGGTTCCCCCTCGTTCTGCAATGCCCCAACTGACTCGTGCTTTCAAAATCACGTAGTCATATTCACTCAATTGTGCGTCATCAGTCCCTCCTTGATAATTGTGCCAGAACCAACTGCCTTCCTCCTAACAACCTGACCAATGCCTGATCACTTACTATCATTACTAACTAACGTTGTCGGCAACGTGATCCGCGGCCCCCCTCTTCTAGCCCTTCGCTTTCTTTATTGCGACCCCTTAACCTCTCATCCTGTTATTGACTATCTGCCTCCACTCAACTCTCAGATGCTAGTGCCTGACGTCATCGGAGGCCTGCATTCCTCCCCTCTCGGTTCCTTAACGGGAGCTAGAAAGAGCCAGGTCACAGTGACCAGATAGGCTTAACTCCTGCCAAAACCAAACATAATGCTTACGTAAGTGGGCCTGAGTGTCATTACAGCTGTGGCTGTGGCTTCTCTGATATTTAACCCTTCTTCTACACCCCTGTGGATAAAGCTGTGGATAATGGATCTTCCTATAATTAATGTAGAGCTCTTTGATTACATAAACAATTTCCTTCAACAGTAACGTTCAGGTTTATTTCTAACGCATGTTTAATACAGAACGGCAGAATGATTTGATTTCACGTCTTACTTTTGTTACACCCAGACCCTCTGGGTAGTTCTGTGTTCACTGTCTGTGTATGTTGTGTTGTCTGTCACTCACCTTGTCTCTCGTTCCAGACTCCTCCCTCCTCGTGTGCCGCCTTCCTGTGTGATTGCAAGCCCCGCCCTCATTGTTTCCACCTGTGTCTCGCTCCTCTGTGTATTTAGTCTGTGTCAACTCCCTGTCCTGTGCCAGTTTGTCTTTTGACGTCTGTATGGGTTTACCTAGTAAAACGTGCTCCTGTGAAACAAACTACCTTGCCTTGTTGTCTGCTTGTGAGTCCTGCCTTCGTGTATTAGGAGAAATAACAGATCATGAAAAGACAATTCTTTTTAATAAATGATTAAAGCTGTTTGTGGTCCTTTTGCTGTTCAGAACTACAATGAACATATTTTAACCATTAAAAAAAATCAAATATCAAACTTGCGTTTAATCTGCGATCCGTCTTCACTCTGGTCTGGAACTCCAGAGATGTTGAGGCAAATCAGCTCAGTCCGGACGTTTTCAGCGTCCATTAATATATACAGTGGCTTGCAAAAGTATTCATACCCCTTGAACGTTTCCACATTTTGTCACATTACACGCCACAAACATAAATATATTTTATTGGAATTTTTTGTACAAAAAAAAATATACATGGTTTTTAATTTTTTTTTCACAAATAAAAAACTGAAAAGTGCCCCCCTGAGCCCCCCTGAGTCAATACTTTGTGGAACCACCTTTTGCTGCAAATACAGCTGCAAGTCTTTTGGGGTATGTCTCCACCAGCTTTGCACATCTAGAGACTGAGATTTTTGCCCATTCTTCTTTGCAAAACAGCTCAAGGTCAGTCAGATTAGATGGAGAGCGTTTGTGAACGGCAGTTTTCAGATCTTGCCACAGATTCTCGATGGGATTTAGGTCTGGACTTTGACTGGGCCATTCTAACACATGAATATGTTTTGTTTTAAACCATTCCATTGTAGCCCTGGCTTTATGTTTAGGGTCGTTGTCCTGCTGGAAGGTGAACCTCTGCCCCAGTCTCAAGTCTTTTACAGACTCAACAGGTTTTCTTCCAAGATTGCCCTGCATTTGGCTCCATCCATCGTCCCATCAACTCTGACCAACTTCCCTGTCCCTGCTGAAGAGAAGCACACCAGAGCATCATGCTACCACCACCATGTTTGACAGTGGGGATGGTGTGTTCAGGGTGATGTGCAGTGTTAGGTTTCTGCCACACATAACGTTTTGCATTTAGGCCAAAAAGTTCAATTTTGGTCTCATCTGACCTGTGTCCTCCACATGGTTTCTGGCAAACTGCAAACGGGACTTCTTATGGTTTTCTTTATAACAATAGCTTTCTTCTTGCCACTCTTCCATAAAGGCCAGATTTGTGGAGAGCTGTGGATCTCTGCAGTTGGTCCAGAGTCACCATGGGCCTCTTGGCTGCATCTCTTGTCAGTGCTCTCCTTGTTCGGCCTGTAAGTTTAGGTGGACGGCCGTGTCTTGGTAGGTTTGCAGTTGTGCCATACTCTTTCCATTTCCGGATAATGGATTGAACAGTGCTACGTGACATGTTCAAAGCTTGGGAAACCTTTTTATAGCCTAACCCTGCTTTAAACTTCTCCACAACTTTATCTCGTTTGTGGCGTGTAATGTGACAAAATGTGGAAACGTTCAAGGGGTATGAATACTTTTGCAAGCCACTGTATCTGTAATCAATGAGGGGGCGTGTCGTTAAAACACTGGAAGGAATGCATCCTCGCTCATGGCTCCTCAGAGATCCTTCCTCGCACCTCAGAGAAGAATTAAGAGCTTTTGGACGGCATGCGAGCAGCGAGGAAACAACAAATAAGAGACTGGGGTGCAACCCAGTGAGACGTTGGAGCTGTGATAACAGCGCCCACCTTCTCTCCTGGAAGGAGATCGTGTGGCACTCGGATGGAAAGATGGACAATAACAGAAATTGGAAAGTCATAGAAATGACCAGTTCAACCCTCGGATGGGAAGGGGGCACCCATCCAACAAGCACTTAGGACGGAGAGTAATACACCACCACCAACTTCATTCAGATCTCTATGTTAAACATGTTTTACTATGTGTATATACTTCAATACCACAATTGTTAAAACAAAGAAACACTTACATACAATGAGTGGGTTTGAACACTGTGTTGACGTTTAACTATTTGACTAAAAGCACCATCTTTGTCAAACCTTCACTCAGGAGTTTTATCAGCCTAAGAATGTGTGACGCAGGATGTAGACCCTTTGTCAGAGTAAATATCAGCTAATGGCCTCCGCTGAAGAAAGTCCTGATGCCGAGTGAGCGGCATGACAAGTGTGAGGAGCTCATTGACACGGAATGAAAAAAATACACGCGGGTATAAATAATCCTTTAAGAAATCCCTTCTACCTGTCTTCTTGGCTCTTTTTAACCCCACCTCATTTCTTTTTGCTCGTTCACTCAGAGGTTTCCCTCTGGTTCGGTTGGCTGAAGTCTTGATGGCCTTTTGGGAGAATGATTTTTAGAATTCTAAACTGTGGTTGCAGTCTTTCCAGGTTTGGGGATAACGCGACAAACCCCGCCACCTGTAGCTGGAAGACCCTGCGTCCGACCCTCTTCCTTTGGATTCCCAGCCTCTCCCCGCTCAGAGGGCAGACGTCCTCAGTCTACTTTCTGTGAAAATGCCCATTATCCTGTTGACATTTCCACGGGTGTGCCGCATGTCAAACAACAGTACCTTTAGTGCCATGGACCGGTTTCGTGTCAGACAATATTTTCACGGCCTTCACTGACGTAATAAAATGATACGACAATACATAAAGACAAAAATAAAGTGCTTGAAAATACAACTCACCATTACGCTAAATTAGTGGGAGCTCTGGCTTGTTTCTCTACAAGGAGCTGGGTCGGGCTGATGGGAGACACCCAACGTGTGCCCTATCTACTCCGTAGCTTAAACCTTAAGTCCAGTCTACTGCTTAACTTAAACCCGCTTCACAAAGACAGGATGTTGGAAATGGATGCAGGTTTTCAGAGCTTTTTGGCGATCTTGATTTTAAACCAGAACACCGGCAGAGTTGAAACAGACATTTAAGTTTCGTTCTTGGGGTAACGTATCACGTGACCTCTTGACATGTGTCAAGAGGCTCAGATGCACAGACGAATGTATCCGGTCATTTTTCAAAATAAAACATCTCCCGAACGAGTCCCGGAGGTTGTGGACCGCTGATCTAAAACACAGCAGCTCACCATTCAGAGGAGTCTCGCTTTCCTTTCAGTTTTTGGATTTGTGCCATCTTCTCAATTCGCTCTTCCTCAGATTTTACGCAATGCTATCCAAACCTGACCACAAGATGTGTTTTTCATCAGGTGACTAAATCACTTGTTTGATCTGAGGTATAAAGAGACAGATGTTAAATTGGCAATGTTTGTCTGATTATCTCTCTTGCGCCCTTTCTTCCTCTCTCAGCATTCTGTTTGCCACCGGGCATCCCCTAATTGGGCCTACAATGAGGTCTTCACATTCTGAGACCTGGGAATGCACACACACACACACACACACACACACACACACACACACACACACACACACACACACACACACACACACACACACACACACACACACACACACACACACAGAGAGAGAGATCTGTAATAGATTTAGAGAGAAACCATCCCGTCTTCTGGCCGAGCTAACTTCCTCCATTTATAGCTGCCCAGATTAATGGCGTAGGACGCGTCCTAACGAGGGGCTCTAATGAGCTGACCTAACCAGAGGCCGGTCCCTGCGCATGACTGCCTACGCTCTGCTCCACTGGCCCGACGGCATTCTCCAGTCCTTGCACTGGACGGCAACGGAACAGCAGTCCATTCCCCTCTAGCCTGTGTGGGCGGGGCCATGCTAATGACCAGGACAGCTCAGAGGTTAGAGAGGTGTACAAGTCTGGTTTGTTGAGAGTTGAAAATGTATTTCAAAAGTGAAATACTTAGTTATTTATACATATATAGATATATATTGACATCAAGACTTGGGAATTGACTAGCAACAGAAGATTTGGCTCTGGCACGGGGCCGGCTGCTGGACCAGATGGTTGGAGTTCAGGTCTGGACTCCGATAATTGGAGCTCAGAATCAGCTTCAGACAACTTGAGCACATGACCGGATTCAGTCAGCATGAGTTGAGGGCCAGATTTTAGCAACTGGAGTTCAGAATCAGATTTGAATCAGTCATGCAGTTCAGATGACTTAATATAATAACTTAATGCATGTACTCAAAAATGGAAATCATTTTAAAGGCCCATCCCTGGTAAAGATAAAAGGGAGTAATGTCTGCCTGAGCAAAGAACAAAGTCACTTTGTGTGTGTGTGTGTGTGTGTGTGTGTGTGTGTGTGTGTGTAATCCTTGCTTCTCTGTGCTTTGTTTACATCGCCATGGGCAAAGAGTCTGTGCTTTAACCAATGGGTTTTAGTGTGACTCTTTGGCAGTGATTTAAATGACATATGGCTACTAAATGATTGACTCATCTGGTCCGTAGAACAGCTCCCTGAATGAGTGGGGAAGTGTTTAGTGTCAAACGCTTTCCCAGGGATTTGAACCATCAACCTTCTAAATCAAACACGCTGAAAGAAGACTTGGTGTCCCAATACATCAGCGGATCTGGTAATTGGTGAAGTTTGAATTCGCCTGAGGTTGAGACAAATGAGTGAGACAGCTCTGGGCTGCGAGGACGTATTGGGTGAAACATGACTGAACGTTAAGCTGCTATCAATCAAGGAAAATGAACTGTGACTCTGTTAATGGTGGAGTTTACAGGACATATGGTTCAACATTGATAGCCATACAGTGAGCTGGAGCGAGCCAATGTGACATATGGCTTTAAATTGCCAGCTAGCTAGTTAGCCAGCGAGGTTGTATTGTGACAGATGGTTTGGTTGGAGTACAGTAGCCCTGTGGCTAGTTGGCAAAAGGAAAGCTGTTTAATTCCACTGTTGCTTTGTGGATTTACTGCTAATATCATCTCGAGATTATATTGACTTTTCTCTTCCCTTTTTTCTCATCTATTTTTGCCATGTTGCCTTGATATTATGACACAGGATACATGTAGTACATTTTCCTATGCTGTGCATGGACATTACCATTAACAGCAGCATTAACCAACCACTTTGTGTTACGTAAAGTAAGTAAACCAATGCCATGTAATTCACAAGGGACACAAACAAAGGTCTCTTAGGTGAAAGTTCTGTGTTTCTTCTCTGTCCACCCCGCCTCCCTGTATTGCCGTGGGTGGGTTTACATTGGAGTTGGTTGAAAGCCTAGTGCGTCTCCAGACATTAAAGGGTGCCTCTTGCGATGGTATCAGACACCGAAGCGGGTGACAAAGCGGCGGAATTTGACAAGCTTGTGCTTTAAAAAGTTTATTAGTAATTACTACAGAAATACTCACATTGGCTGCGAGCCAACATGCCTCTACATATTCAGGATGAGCTGAATTGCTGATAATGAGCTCCGCAAATATGGATAATAAGACATGAACATGGGATTTTAAAGGAGTTCATTAACTGGATGGGGGATCTCGACTCAAGCGTCCCCACACGTGTCTCCAAAAGTTGCATGATTAGCAGTTTGCGCGTGTCAGTGCTATGATTAAAAGTGGATTAGCCTGTCTTAATCTGACAGGAAGCAAGTTGTCTGCCTGCGTGAGGAAACATCTTTCATTATTTATTTAGTTTTAATTTGTTCTTTTTTAGCAATGTGGTGGAAGTCAATCTGTCAGGAAATAATCCCTCAGAGCGTCAAACCATCTCAATCGTTTGTTGGACAGGACAGCGGTTCATTTTGAACCTGCAGTCTGATACAGTTAAATGTAATTAGAAGTGGCACACATTGTATGATGACAATGAAATAGAAGCTAGGTGGAGATGTAAATGAGCTATAACAGCTGGAACAAATTACCCTATTGTCTTATAAGCACAAATGAGGCTTTTTACACAATGACAAGTGTATATTGTATATGCATAGATGTAATTATGTTGAGTGTGTGTGTCCAATTGACTCCCACCATAATGTTTGTAACGAACAATACTGGTGTGTATCTGTCTATTCGTAGCTTGTTTTGTCTAATCTGTCTACAGGACGGATGCTGTTTGTACATGCGTGACACAAACCTTCCATGATTGAGCTGCGTCATCTGTGTGTCGATGGCCACATGACTGCCAACATTGTGCATGTGCAGCCACGCGTGTTTATAACATCTGGAAGACGGCCGACGGTAAACATTTATATTATGCAAATCCACACATTCATTTGTAATGCACGCGTAAAAGGTTAATGTTAACAGTTGCTGCTGCCCTTTTTCGTATTTCCTTCCATGTATTCATTTAGTGAAAGAGAGCATGCATTCATGCACTTGTACGTGCAATGACTATCAATTGCTCCACGAGACAGGTTCTTATAAGTGTGTGTGTGTGTGTGTGTGTGTGTGTGTGACATAAAGGATCGGCACTGGGAGAACCTGACAGAAAGGTTCACATGACACGTATCCAAGATCGACTCATTAGTTGTTGGTGAAGGCTCTCGGAGACGTCCTCCACAAGAGAGGGTTTGCCACATGTTACACACACTTGGCAGGCACACAACCGACAGAGAGTCCGACCCAATTATTGTTTTAATTACTTTTCTCTTTTGGGGTCATCTTCACTTTGTAAATCTCATTACATTTAGCTGGTGTTCATATCCAGCTGGACGGCTTAAAACAAGTGCGCGGGCACTTCATTTATGTGGGAGAATGAACACCCACTGAGCATCACTAAGACTTGTTTAACTTCTTTCCACACTGCTGTAAAGTGGCTGCAAGGCTGTCTGGCCCAAATATGCCCCATGTCCACTCCTCTCAGTGTTTATTTTAAGGCTGGTCTCATGCAGCAATTTTACCTATACTGGTGAAAAGTATTTATAAAGGTATTCCATGAAATCATTTTGTATGTTATCCACGTAATTATGAACGAGGAAGTATAAAGACTGCAAAAGCCCAGTTGGTGCTGTGCATTGGTCCTAAGAGTGGTGATCTTTAAGCAAGGAGACCGCTGTTCGTTAAATGAGAAGTCAATGTTGATTTCTTTGTCACGTAACTTGCGTAATTCTGTAACGGCACTTCCAAAATGAATTTAACCAAAACAACAACAACCTGTTCCTGAACCTAACAAAGTAGTTTTGTTGTCTAAACCTGCAGTGTTGTTTACTGTGAAGATGGAAGTTTATTTTTCCGTTTCTGTCGAGTGAAGCCGGTGTGGGAGTGTCTTAAAACTTCCAATTTCTCTACTCACCAGCAGGTGGCGACTCTTGTCGCAAAAATAAGTCTGATTGTATTGAAATTTATGAGAAAATGACGACTTCTCACTTGATTTATTCCCTCGGCCGTAATCAGAGATTGACAGTCAAATCACCAAACTCGAGGCTTCATAACGGCAGTCCACAAATCAATGGGTGACGCCACGATGACTGCGTCCACTTCTTATACACAGTTATTAGCAGTGGCGGGCCGTGGATTTTCGAACTGGGCCTGCAGTGGATTAGCTGGGTCAGCTGTTAAAATAATTATAATACATGTAGTGTATTTGTGAAAAACAATTGCATTATAAAATAGATATAACTTTTAATTATTCCTTCTTTTTTTTAAATTATAAAATAGGTTTCACTTTATGATTCTATTTAGGGCAGCAGAGAAGGCTTAGCAGACCCTGACGGACCGCCACTGGTTATTAGTAATAATGGTCTTTATACGTCTGCCCATGAGATCAAGCTCCAGAGCGTTTTTACATGTGGCAAAGCGTTTGTTCCCACATCTAAACGTGTTTAATACGCTTGTAAAACAGTCGCTGCTGAAGAACTTGAGGCCTCCAAATGGTAGTCCACAAACCAATGGGTAACATCACCCTGACTACATCCACTTCTTATATATATATAGTCTGTGAGGAAAAATACACAAAGAGTCGCTTTGCATCGGACATCAACGAAATGTTGTATGAGGATTTGTTTTTTATATTTTCAACAAACTGATTAATGCGGTAAGATATGATATTGGGAGCATTTGGATTGCCTCAACATTACGAAGGCGGCTCACGGCTAACGGTGCTAACAGCGCTAACTATGACAGTGTTTGAGTTTTCTTGGTGCACAGTGTTTGACTGAGGGGGGAATTGGAGGGTAAGGGTTCGTGACGACGCTGTCGGTCAGGGCGGCCTTGTTGTCAGCTGTAACTGCCGCATGAGAGCAGTGCAGTGCGGGGGCGGTGAGCTACAGCAGGGCGCGCTCACATGCACTAAAATCATGCGTGCCTCACCAAGGCAAGGAGAAGCTCGGAAAACCGAACTTTGCTATATCTTCCCATAGCAAACAGTCGTTTGATGTAATATTAATGTTCCTTAAGTTATTTTTTATGTCTGTCAGGTCTGCGCTCTCTTGCTGGCTGAAGGGTGCCAACAGTTCCTGCTGCTTCTTGCTGGCGACTTGTTTTCTCATCATGACGCTCCAATTGCTCCCACTGAATACCAGAAAGAACCGGCCGGCCATCGGCTCCCATGAATCATGTGCAATGACCTCAGACCCGACGCTACGGACTCGGCTGGGCCCGCTCTGGACGGACATGCCTGTCAAGCGCAACTCTGTCGCCGGCGACAAGACCTGTCACAGGAGGTAATATGCAAACAGGATGCAAAATTAAGATTACCGTAACTCCTCAAATATTTACGCCATCGACGTAATTCCAACGGATTCTGAACGCTAAGAAGCGTAGCGTAATGGACCACGCGGTCCATTACGGTAATGGTATAGAAAAACGGCGCCGAGCTTGTCTGTGGGGGAGGGGTGGAAGAGAGCAGGCAAGAGAGCAGGGAAGATAGTTTGACTGGCTTTTCACTGCCTTTTTGAGTGGTGTTTTCTTTGGAAATAATATGTTGTGCTTATAAATATAAGTATAGTTTCTGAGAGTTCTGCCACTTGCTGGCCCACCTAAACCCCCCACTAAAGGCCACTTTTCTGTCCACACAAACACAAAGGACAGTGGGAAAAGACAGGCAGAAAGTCATTTTGGGGAGGAAAGCCTGTAAAAGCCTGCCTGGATGTTTGAGGAGGGCAATAATGGGTTCTGTCTTCAGCTGGACCGGAACTGCTTCAGGGAGATAAACAAATCTCTAAAACGCCTGGATATGGATACACATAAAAGCCTATAACATGGACATTGAATGCTCTATGCAAACAAAACTGTTTGAGAAGATGTAAAATAGGTTCAATTTCATTTCTGTAATCTCAAAAGCTTTGGTCATGTTAATTTTCAATTGTTTAGTAGAGAAATATGATACAAATACATTTCTTAACCTTTTACTTTTTACACAGTGTTTTAAGCCTTTATAACATATAATAATAATAATAATAACAAATACTTGCCAGATTTTTACATTTCTCCCGAAAAAAGGAGCAAAATCATTTTGATCGCAGACAGTCAATGCTCCACAAACGAAAGGCCAACCTGATTATGCTTTGGAGAAAGACTTAACAAAGAAGTTCAGGAGTGAATGGAGGGACACTGTCCTACGCAGATTTCACTTGGCGGCCAACCGTCGTCTCCCGCTCTACTAGTGGTGAGTTATCTGGTTTCATCCAGCCTGCTGGCCCTATGGACTAGGCTAAATGATTGGTTGTAGGCCTATGTGTTTGTTCTTTCTTTGAAAAACAGACAAACAAACATGTAATGCAAAGCAATGTCTTCTTAATTTCTGTTGTAGGCTAGCTGTTGGTAGGCCCTTTTCGTCGTTGCTGCATGAGGCGCTCCGATCTGTTTCGGACAAACACCGAGAGAGGGCAAGCTCAAATTGCGGCACTGGCATCTTGTACAGGCACTTCCTGTGGCACCGCTCAGTTGCCACAGTGCTGGAGGCACATGCCGCGGTGCCGGAGGGAGGTGCCGCGGTGCCGGAGGGAGGTGCCGTGGTGCCGGAGGGAGATGCCGCTGTTCTGGAAACTGCCACTACTTTAGAGGCAGCATTTCCGGTGGCACGTCTCAGGTGGCGGGGCACTTACGAGTTGCCCCTCGTGTGCCACTAGTTTTTGAGGCATCTGCCTGTGTTAGAGAGAGCGGTGCTGCAACTTGCTTAATTCAACTCAGTTTATTTTGTATAGCCCAACATCACAAATACAAGTTTGCCTCGGAGGGCTTTACAATCTGTACACATGACATCACTGTCCCGGGACCTCACATCGGATCAGGAAAAACTCCCCCAATAAAGATAGTAAAAACCCTTTCACAGGGAAAAAAGGGGTCCTAGAAGGTATATATTATCAGAGCTACCAACTCTCGTGCGTTCTACCCAGCTTTTGATCTCCTTCTAATACCTAATTTTTTGTTTTATTTATGTGTTGATCTATTGTTTTGCTTTAAAAGGCTACTGTTTAAGCACTTTATTTGTTGCACTTTTGTTTGATAATGAAAAATAGTTTTCCCAAACTAATCTTGTGTCATTTTTTGCTGAACATGAATCATTAAGTGCTCTTAAGAATACAAGTATTAAAAATATAGGTTAGGTTTCAGTTAAGAATTAGTTGAATACCAATACCATCAAAATGTCAATCAACCTACCTTGGTCAAATCTTAAACACAGGTCTATTAATATAAACATTTTAAAAGATAAACAGGCCTGCATGTGTTTACTCCTGCGCTCACACAAAGGTAAACTCCCTCTTGTGGCCAAATGGGTCAATAACACTCATCTTCAATATGTGCAGAAATACTGGGTTCAGAAGGAAACCTTGCAAATGAAGACCACATGATGGAAATGCTACTTCTAGGGAGTACAACATTGACTACTGACATCCTTAAACTATGCATCTGGGCATCTCACTAGATGCCACCAATGGTTGTTTTTATTTCAGAACTACTTGGCGTTGACATTAATGTGACTTACAAAGAAGTCACATGACTTAACTTCTAACTGCTTTTTATTGGGGTGGTTTTGAAATGATCTACCATCACACATGATTGAAATGTTACAACAGTGTACTTTTGTGTATTTTCTTTAAATACATTTTGAAATGTAAGTGTAAAATGGACTATATCCTATACATAAGTTTTTTTCTCCAATTATAGAATGATCAACAACGAGAGCCTTCCAAGAACTGTCTGTAAATGAAATCACAATATCATTACAGCAATAGAAATTTGATCAATTAGTCACGCTAAACAGGTGGGCCCTGATCTGATTTCCAGGTTAATTGACTTATGCTTGCTCATGTTCGAGGAGGAGGAGGTTTTCTAATTTAACATTCCCCCATGCAGGTTGATCCCACTGAAGTTCTCGCTCCAGACGATGATTCTCTCAATCAGTCCATTCCTTTTTTCCTTCTTATTCTTTTACATCTGGCCATCCTTTCCATTTCCTTTTCTCTCATGCTTATATTCCTCCCCCTTCTCTTTTCTCTATCTACCCCCTTTCAAACCTCCCTTCCCATGCCCCCTTCTTCTTCTTCCCTTCCTCCTTCTTTTCATTATGTTATTCCTCGCGTAACTTTTTGTACTTGTTTTTGTACCCTCCCTATCGCCTACCTGGTCCTCCCTCCCCTTCTTCCCCAGGAGATGATGGGCTGAAGCAGGTTGTTATTAATCCAGTCTTGTCTCCCTGGGGTTTGTACAAGCAGACTGACAGGAGGAGTCTCCATGAGAACGCAAACACTCTCAGCACTGACACACCGGGGAGGAGAGGCAGAGAGAGAACAGAGAACCGGAGGAAGTAAGGAAAGGTGGACCGGAGAAGCGAGGTAAGGAATGGATAAGGCCCATAAGAGAGGGCAGGAAAAGTGAAAGAGGGATTGCTTGGTGAGCGTAAGGACATAAGGATAAGGTTAGAGTAAAGTATTAAGACAGAACAGGAAAGGAGGGACAGAACAGGTGGGGATGAAAGACAGAAAAGAGAAACCAATCCTTGCCAACGTTGGTACTGGATGATCCCAAAGATTAATTAAGTTTGAGCTTTTTAGTTTTTCACGGTGTATGGTATGATTAAAACGGTAAAGTAAACTATGGTTGAACCATGGTTAGATTCTTGGTTATGGTTAGGAAAAGACATGTGTCCCTCATACAGTAGATATTGACATAAGACAAGGCAACAATGTCACCTTAAAGCAAGAAAGTTCTGGCCTTTACCCTGTTGACCAACTTGGACCTTTCTCTGTGGGCTTGTTTTTAAATGTAGTCTGTTTTTGAAAGGCGTCATCTGATCACGTTGCCTCCTGGACGTCTCCCTTTAGAGGTTTCCCCCGGTTCGTCCAACTGGTAAGAGGCCCCGCGGTAGACCAAGAACACGCTGGAGGGATTATATATCGTGTCTGTTCTAAGAACGATCAGGGTTTCCCCAAGAAGATTGGGAAAACGTTTCTGGGGAGTGGGATGACTGGAGTACTCTGCTGCCCCATTACCCAGCTCCACATACGGGATGAAAATGGACGTGTCTATGTGTGTTTCCACAGTCCAAACACACACAGGCTAGTTTTATTGGAACCTTAATGCAGTGGCGGGCCGTGTGTTTTCGACCTAGGCCTTCAGTGCCGTATAGTCCACATCAGGGAGGGGGGGGTGGGAGTATCCCAGGAGTTACTGTCAGACACTCAATATGCGGCACGTTCATACAGATCACCATGTGTGAACAGCAGACATGCAGAGCCACAGCAGACCCGCGGAGCCACTCCACCATTTTGACAAGAAAAAAAAAGAAAGAGCCGAAACTCCCGTTGAGCAATGCACGTTTACGGAGCGCCATTCTTGGCTCGGGGAGGGCTCACATGGGGCGTGGGGACCGACCTGCGGAGATATTTTACCACTTTGACGAGAGAAAAAAAGGCAAAGGGGACAGCGGACACTCCCGCCGAGCAACACACGATCATGCAGCACGTCGGATGGTCGGATGCACAACCTCGCCTCGGTGATGTTGTGCGTCCTGACTGACCCACCTGACCAGCCCAACCCCATCAGCCCACCGGGGATTTCCCCGCATCAACAAGAACCACACTTAGTTATAACATGACAAAACAATCCACGATAAAAAACAGCAACATAGACACATCAACACAACGCCACCACAGATGCAAAAACATAAAAAGCAGGCAACTCACCAGATGATGTTCACCTAGCCTTTTAAAAACTATAGCCCCTATATAGGGTGAAATTTACACATGACAGTTAAACTGTGTAAAACATTACAATAATCATGAGCAAATATATTGATGTTACACATAAAATTAAACAAGAACCTGGGCTACAATAATTAGTCAGCCACTTCAACACAACTCAAACACCAACTAAAATAATTATTGAAATATCATAATCATAATTTTGTCATGAGTCAGCCCACTCCAAAGCATTACCGAGATATGAACCAAAGAAAACGGCAACATGAATCGCTTTATCACTTTACAGTCAGCAAATGCTGCCTACCTTTGTTGATTAGAAGAAGAAAAACGCATTTTCCCCAGTAAGTCCACACTGATGTATTGAACACCAAAAGTAATATACAAGTGAAATATAAGGTTTGGTACATGAGAACATTTTTGAAGACCTCGTTTGAATTCTCTCTGTACTAAACCCTCTCTAACTTTGTTCTGCTTCACTTTTCAAGTCAAACTTTGCAGAGAGACTGTTCACATATTGTGCTATGATTTGGGAGAGCTTTAGACCTTACTGCTGCATCATTTCAAAGAGACAATCATCCTGAAAGTGCTTTTTTTTTATAGGCGGACCTGAAACAAAAGCTCATATGGGTTGCCTTTATTGTTAACACCAAAATTATTCAAATAGCCCTTGTGGTTGCAGAGATACCCCCTTTTTAGTTTGGGTTTGTTATTTCGAGCAGAATCCTAAAAAATACCTCTGTTTTTAAAAGTTCATCCGCTCTCCTTATTAACAAAAGGTTCATCAACGCGGTTGTACAGTTTATCAGTGCGCTTCAGTTCCAGCAACAGGTGGCCATGGACGCCGGTCCCAGACGCGCCCCCGGAACACCTCTACGCGTTCAAGGGCAGAAAATATCCGCTCGTCAGCAGCAGTCAACACTGGGGTCAATACCGCAAACATGCGTTGTCACTAAATCCGCTTCTCCTTCTTCAGCCACCGAGCGCCAAAACCAGCAAAAGATAAACATGTCACAACTTCTTTCGCTTCAGCCAGAATCATTCCAGCTCCCACTGAGCTCTGCCTTGTTGACACACTGACCAATCACAGCGCACGTTAATGGTCACGACGGGCCCTGTGACGCATCACACGTCTAGAACTACTTCTTCTTCTTCTTCTTCTTTATTGGCGGTTGACAAAAAACTGTTTGATGTATTACCGCCACCCACGTCCATAATGCTAGCAGGCCTCCCGCATGTAGTTTAACTGCACATAGCTACTTTATCATCATCAATTAACACAAGCTGTCAGATGAATCTGATAATGTAAAAAGCAGCACCTATCCTCATGCAATAGTTTTCATGATATCTTACTGAAAAGTTCTCATTTTTCTTTTTTCTACAAAAGCCAGTGACACCAGTCAATTTCCACCTGTTACATGCATACAGTCTTTTCAGAATAAACCTCTGGTTTCACAGGAAAAAAACTCAGGTTTAGGTAACAATACTACCTGGGTAGGCTTCGGAAAAGATTGTTGTTTGGGTTAAAATAACCACGGCTGAATAAATCCACATTGACTTCTCGTTTCGCATGGAGAACTCCCAGCGGTCTCCTGGCTGATAGATCGCTAGTTGTTAGACCCAACAATCTAGAATTACGAAGCATTATTTTCCGTAGTTTGGATGACACCAGTAGAATGGCACATTTTCCAGCCCAGCATTACTGAAACAGAGCAGCGCATGTTGCTACCAGAGTTTCATAGTTTCCAGACGGGAGAGTGCCGTAGTGTGCAAGTCGCCAGTGAAACAGAGATCAGAGGAGAGCAGAGGTGGAGAGAAGCTAGCGTGACAGACAGTAAGTGACAGTAAAATGCAGTAAAGACTCTCACTGAGCTGAAATGAAACCAAACTCCAAATTACGTTCCATCACGGCGTAGATACGATTCCCATCTGCATAGCGATGCATCTTAGGATGGAGACAGGCCCACATGTCTAGTTCTCGCTTCTAAAGTCGAGGAACAGACAACTTTCAGACAGAAGACATCAGAGGAATGTGTTTGAGTGTTTAAAAGGCCCAAGATGGAAGGCGAGGGGAATCACTAACGATAGCAGACATCCATTTCTGTCTGTGAAGCAGACAATACACCCAGTGTAGAGTAAAAACTCACTATCAATTTCATCTTTTTACACTGTAATTGAAAGTTTCCATGTTCTGTCATAAGTGGAGCATCAGGACCTCTGAGTGCTGAAGCCTGGTTAAATCTACTCTGATTACCTTTCAAAACACAGCACAAAGGCCGCGGTCCAAACAAAAACTGTCCATTTCTTTATTCATGCGGAAAGCCCATTTATTCCTCTCAGCATCATAAATAGCAGGCTGACAGAAAAATGGAGCTCTGCCAGAGCTCGTATTGGTTAGATTGAGCTCAGAGGAAGGCTTTGGGCTTTTAAATCCATCTTTCAAAAAAACAAAACAGACCTGTTTTTACCTTGTCCAAGTAAAAATGTCTGCATTTATGTTGCATAACATAAAGCTGAAAGGAGTGAGTCTAGCAAATATGGTTTTAAATGTCCCTGTTTTGCAGGGACAGCTAAATAAAGGAATTTCTGTTTTGGGTGAAAGAAGCAAAGTACCTTTGTTTTCTTTCAAAATCAATTTAGATCTATGGCTCTCTGAACATCCTTCAGATGATTTATTGTATTATGTGTCAGAGCAGCGGTGTTATTTTACATCTGACAGCTTTGGCTGTGAATCATAATCTTCCTCCTCCTCTCCTCGCTTTTATTTGCACATGTGGTACTTGATATTTTTAGAGTTTTCATTATTTAATTTTTTTTACGATACAACTGTGGAACTCTGACCTTTGACCTCTTGACTACATGTTCCATAGTGTTTGCGTTAGAATTGAACATGTGAGTCTTGGGCCTGACTTGGACCTGACCCTTGTGACTTGAACTGTTTGTTGTGGTATATGGAGCACCAGGTACGTACTCAGAATTTATTTCAGAATTTTTCAGAGTTTTTGTCAAGTTTGGTCCTTAAGACTGATAAGGTTATTATTGTAGGGGATTTTAATATTCATGTGGATGTCAGCAATGATAGCCTTAGTGTTGCATGTAGCTCATTGTTGGATTCGATTGGCTTCTGTCAGAGAGTACAGGAACCGACTCACTGTTTTAACCACACACTCGACCTTGTTCTTACATATGGCATTGACGTGGAGCATTTAGTGGTGTTTCCACAGAACCCTCTTTTATCAGACCATTGCCTTATAACTTTAGAGTTTATACTACCGGATTGTACAGCGTTAGGCAAGAGTTTTTACACCAGATGTCTAACTGACGGTGCTGTTGCTAGATTTAAGGAAGCGATTCCTCCTGTATTTGATTCATTACCATGTCTCAATATATCAGAGGACTCCTGTGCTAACTTTACTCCCTCCCAGATTGATCAGTTCGTCGATGGTGCTACTGGCTCAATGAGAGTGACACTGGACTCGATAGCCCCTCTAAAAAAGAGGATCATTAAGCAAAGGAGGCTCGCTCCATGGTACAACCCTCAGACCCGTATATTAAAGCAAGCATCACGGAAGCTTGAGGGCATATGGCGTTCCAACGGTCTGGAGGAGTCCCGGTTGGTTTGGCGGGATAGTCTGAGAACATATAAGAAGGCCCTCCGTAATGCCAGAGGAGCCTACTACTCATCACTAATAGAGAAAAACGAGAGCAACCCTAGGTTTCTCTTTAGCACTGTGGCCAGGCTGGCTGAGAGTCATCGCTCGGTGGATCCGTGTATTCCTATAGACCTCAGTAGTAATGACTTCATGAACTTCTTCAATGGTATGATTCTGGCTATTAGAGACAGGATTGGTAATCTCCTGCCCTCGACTACTGCCGGTCCATCCTCAGGTGGGATGGCCATGGAGGAGGCTGTGGGCCCTGTTGTGTGTCTGGATGGATTTTTTACCATCAACCTCGACCAACTGTCTTCAATGGTTTCTACTTCTAAATCTTCTACCTGTCTCCTGGACCCTGTTCCGACTAAGCTGTTTAAGGAAGTTTTACCTTTAGTTAGTGCCTCTCTACTAGATATTATCAATGGGTCTTTACTAACTGGTCATGTACCACAGTCTTTTAAAGTAGCTGTAATTAAACCTCTTCTTAAGAAGCCCACTCTGGATGCAGATGTGTTGGCTAACTACAGACCTATCTCTACCCTCCCCTTCCTCTCTAAGATACTGGAGAAGGTAGTCGCAAACCAGTTGTGTGACTTTTTACATAACAATAGTTTATTTGAGAAGTTTCAGTCAGGATTTAGAAAGCATTATAGCACAGACAGCACTAGTGACAATTACTAATGCCCTTCTAGTTGCATCAGATAGGGGACTTGTCTCTGTACTGGTCTTGTTAGACCTTAGTGCAGCATTTGACACCATTGACCATGACATTTTATTACAGAGACTAGACCAGTTGATTGGTTTTAAAGGTACAGCACTAAGCTGGTTTAAGTCGTATTTATCAGATCGATCTCAGTTTGTATTTGTAAATGATGAGGCCTCGGTTACCACTGCCGTTCGCCATGGAGTTCCACAGGGTTCTGTGCTTGGACCAATTTTATTCACCTTATATATGCTTCCTTTTGGCAAATGAAATCCACCAGGTCGCCAAACTTCAAGCGTGTCTTAAAGACATCAAAACCTGGATGACCTGCAACTTCCTGCTGCTGAACTCGGACCAGACTGAAGTTATTTTACTCGGACCAGAACACCTCAGAAATCAAGTATCTGATGATGTGGTTTCTCTGGATGGCATCGCTCTGGCATCTACCACCACCGTAAGGAATCTCGGAATTATTTTTGACCAGGACCTGTCCTTTGGCTCCCACGTGAAACAGATCTCAAGGACCGCCTTTTTTCACCTACGGAACATCTCAAAGATCCGGCACATCCTGTCTCAACGCGATGCAGAAACATTGATTCACGCATTTGTTACCTCAAGACTGGATTACTGTAACTCCGTATTATCAGGCTGCTCCGGTAAATCCCTTGAATCTCTCTAACTGATCCAGAATGCTGCAGCTCGTGTACTAACGAGGACGCGGAAGAGAGATCACATTACTCCTGTACTAGCTGCTCTCCACTGGCTTCCTGTAAGATCGAGAATCATATTTAAAATCCTTCTCCTTACCTACAAAGCCTTAACTGGTGATGCACCATCATATCTTAAGGACCTTAGAGTGCCATATTATCCCACTAGAGCATTACGCTCACTGAATGCAGGGTTACTTGTGGTTCCCAGAGTGTTAAAAAGTAGGTTGGGGGCTAGAGCTTTCAGTTATCGGGCTCCTCTTCTGTGGAATCAGCTTCCACTTTCAGGTCGGGGGGCAGACAGTCACCTCTTTTAAGAGTAGACTTAAGACTTTCCTCTTTGATGGCGCTTATAGTTAGGGCTGTTTCAGGCTTATAGTTAGGGCTGGCTCAGGTTTGCCCTGGTCCAGCCCCTAGATATGCTGCTATAGGCCTAGACTGCTGGGGGACATCTTAGGATACACTGAGCTCCTCCTTTCCTTCTCTTCCTCTTTCGCTCCTCCTCTCCTCTTCTTCACCTCTTCTTTCTCTCCTTCTGGATACATGATTGTCTCTTCAATGCATATTACTAACTCTACTTTCTTTTTCCATGGATTCGTGGCTGCCCTGCTGATGCAACCATGGCCCTGCTGATGCAACTGGCCTGGAGCCGGTCCTGCCAGCTGCCATGGCCCTGCTTTCTCCTCCCACTGCCCCTGGGATGCCCCTCCTCTCTACCTTCTTCTGCTTAATGGGTCGTGGCTATCTGGATCATGGACCATGCATACTACTACTATATGAATCATTTCTGTCACATTCATTGAATGTGCTGTAACTCCGTTACGTTATTCATTCTGGCCACATGACATCTATTGCTTCTGTCCATCCAAGGAGAGGGATCCTCCTCTGTTGCTCTCCCCCAGGTTTCTTCCCCTTTTTTTCCCTGTGAAAGGGTTTTTACTATCTTTATTGGGGGAGTTTTTCCTGATCCGATGTGAGGTCCCGGGACAGGGATGTCATGTGTACAGATGGTAAAGCCCTCCGAGGCAAACTTGTATTTGTGATGTTGGGCTATACAAAATAAACTGAATTGAATTGAATTGAATTTCGGACTTGACTGGGGGAGCAGCATTGGAGCCGGTGACACCAACAGACTCGGTAAACTGGGGAAGAAGGTCGGCTCCATCATCGGCTGCAAGCAGGAGTGTCCGAAACAGGTGGTAGAGATGAGGACACTGAAGAAACTTTTGTCCATAGTGGACAACCCGGACCACCCTCTCCACCGTCTGCAGGGACAGCAGACACTTTCTCCAAGAGACTCATCACGCTCCGCTGTCACAAGGACCGCTACAGGAAAACATTCTTGCCTATGGCAATAAGACCTTACAACAAGTCACCTCTGGCCAGATCCTCTGTAAATTAATCAATCAACATCAATAGCCCTTGCACCGCTACTGTTGTTTGTTACTCACTGTACACACTTATACACACTACATATACTTTGCATTTTTACACTTTCTACATTGTTTAATTTCCAAAATGAATACACTCTGCTGTTTTGTTGTGTGTATATTGAGTTTTGTTGTATATATTGAGCATCCTTTCATTCCTGTTATTTTTGTGTCTTGCTACTGTGACAAACAAATTTTCCCTTGGGGATGAATAAAGTATCCATCCATCCACCCACCCACCCATCCATCTATCTAATTGTGGTTCTTTCGTATCCATTCAATCAAACATTCCAGCAGTGGTTGTTGCAGACACATCTGATTGAGATCTGCACTCTCACTAAGTGCTTCTTTCTAGTTCCCAATATTTTTTGGGAGTTCGTTGGGAGCTACAGTACATGTATGTGTTTGATTTTGTCATCCGTATGGATTTCCTTTCATTGTAACCAGAAAAGCGTTGGTCTTTTAGGAAGAGTGCTATTCACCACATTTATGGAATGTTCAAATCTCATCGTACGGTGGGGTTATAACGTAGCGTAGGGAACATTCACCTGCAACAGTTTCAAAGAAATATATCGTAACTATCTTCCAACGTAGGACAAAGCGTCCCTGAAGGAGGTCATTTGGGATTTTTCAGTGGCACTTTTATTGAAGATAAAAGTGGTTCGATTGATAGAAAGTATTTATTTCCTCTCTTTTTAGGCACTTCTATATTTGTTGAGGAAGAAGGTCTCGCAGCTCCTCATCTCTTCCCTCCCAAGGCTCCGCTCAGCTGCTCACAAACAATAGGAAACTACAGGACAGGTTAATGGGGTTCAGGTACAGCGTGTTGCTGTATCAGGCTCCCTCGTCCTGCTGGACACAGGGTTTGGTGTGAGGAGAAGACAATAAGGAAAAAGACAGACGACGGTGAGAGAGAAAGAGGCCACAGGGAGAAAAAGCTTAATCACATCTTTTTAGTCGCTCTGTCAGTCTTTCAGTCGAGTCCAAAGTTAGCTTTCAGCGCAGCCCCACGTCACACCAACTTTTCTGAGGAAAAATGGTTCCACATCATCCTCTGCATTCACTTTAAAAGAAATTCCCCCTGAATTATTTTGTTTAAAAACTCGAGCACTGAGCGTTTGAAGCCGAGCGCGAGCTTCGAGGATGTTTCTTTGTGCTGTAATTGTGGTGGGGAGGAGGTAAACGACCCCGCAAAGCAGTTCATTTGTAACTTCAAACTATGTTGCAAAGAGCCAATTTACTGCTTGGTATTATTCAGGATTGAGGACATTTAATAAGCTCCTGTAGCGTCTTAGAGGGGCAAATGAGGAGGTCCAGATTCCAAAGTGAGAAAAATCCGGCGTTTGAAAAATGGAACACACAAGAATAATAAACTGCTTTTGTTTTGCATGCAAATCAAATTCAATATCAAGTATCACCCGAAGGCCCCTGAAACTGTTATGTGTCTAAACATCTGTTTATAATCACACACTTTAAAACTCGTCTGGAAACGCAAACAGTGATGCATAAAAGCCAACATTTACAGCCAACTGCATAGTATGTGAATTCTGCAACCGCGAGAAAAGCCCACATGTACGCTTCAGGAGCAAGATCTTTTCAGAAGGAAAGTGGACATAATAAACTGCCCCACAATGCATTGCAGGGCTCTCAAGTTTTTAAGACAGGTAAGAGTGACATATCCTCCTCCTCCTCCTCTTCCTCTCCCCCCCCCCGCCCCCCCCAGGCTGCGCCTCCGCCCATGCCATATGCCCACAGACCAGCCCCCCCATATTATTATTAGCTTTATTTTCATTGGTTGCTGGATTACATTTCACCCAGATACAACACATATGTTTTTCTGATTGGCTATTCGTGTAGCCCATTTCTTTTTTTTGATTGGCTGGTGAGTGGCACCTCGGGGCAGAACTCCAGGGGATTCGGGGGAGACGTGCTTGATTCCTCCATGGTGAGGGCAGCGCGACCAGGTCATGTTTGTGCGCTGCGGCACATTAAATAGCCTAGAGGTTTTTTTCAGCGTGAGAAATACGATGTGTGGCGGGAGGGCGCGACTTAAGACCGAAATGTGTGACAGTCACGCTCAATGCGTGACACTTGAGAGCCCTGGCATTGCGTCAGACTGTCCAATGACGGACTGCGGCGCAGTGCAGTAACAAAAGCAGGAAAAAACACGTTAGTAGAAAACACAAAAAAGTGTAATAACTTTAACTTGCTCTAAAATAATACTGGGAATGTACCATTTAGTGGAAAAAGTAAATGCTGATTTACATTCGTGATTAAACCATTTTCATTCAGCGGCAACGCGACCGATAGTCATTGGTCGATACAGTCATGTGATGCAGAGTTTACCTCAGTGTCAACAACTTACTCATTCTTTAGTAGTCAGTATGTAGTACTGGAACCGTTCTGAGTAGTACATACTGACTGAGTATGTAGTATGCGGTACTAGTTCATACACAGCCTCATAATTTGAAAAGCCCAGCTCTTACTGGACGTCCTGCATAACTACGCCTACTTCCTTATGAAGAAAGCCTTGCCAGCCTCAATTAACCCTTTCTGCAACTCAAATTCAGCCAGCAGGGTCTAACCTGTGTCAGGGCAACAACAGAAAGTTGTACTTTTGAAGGAAAATCCCAGAAGTTAGCATCGCACTGGTTCCCTCAACATAAAGCCAACAGGATTTTTCCATTGGATTTTGGATTATTGCATTAGAAAAATGCTCTGCGGCCAAACATATGTTTACGATGCTTACTCAGCAAGACATTCTTCACAAATGTATGATTATTTTTTCCGGAAAGCAGAAATACAGCAGGCATTTGGCTATAAACAAACTACATAAAGGTTGCATGGGTGTGAGTGTTCACAGCGGGGCTTTTCAAGGCGGACTTGTGATCAGCGCGATGACGTCTTGTAGTCTCATTTAGCCACTTGTTTAGCCACTTTTTAAAAATATCTATTTTCTTAAATTATTCTCGTTCGGGGTATTCACTGACGTATTTTGTATTGTAGAACAAAATGTTCTAAGTCTTTTCAGCTCGTATTAACCACAGACCTTATTTCCGGCGTTCTGCAGCACTCTCTTTAGTCACCAAAAATATTAACGAATTGAATGATGCACAACCACAAATAAGGATGGAAATTGACTTCATGATTTACATGTAAAAATAATTTGATCTACCTAATGATAAAATAGAATATCTTTCAGGGAGGGTCAGACCTTGTAATTACACACACACAAACAGACACACACTACATTGGTCCCAGATGTAACCAGTCAGGACAGAGAAATATTAACATGACCCGTTGGAACAGAAAGAGGAAAGAGGAGGAAGAGTAGGACGGGGGTGGGAGGGAGAGGTCGAGAGAGGAAAGGGAGTAGGATGGAGAGAGAGAGAGGACAAGAGGTCCAAAAGAGATAAGAGGAAAACAACAATAGACCATAGGCGGATAGCAAATGTTAATCCATGCCATGTTCAGTGCGAAAGTATCTGTCATGAGAGGAGAGCCGGAGCCTATTAGTGGACAACCGGTAACAAAAGGGATACAAGCACTCCCTGACGAAATGTTCTTCATTCCAAACAGCAGGGTTTTGAGAAATTGGACAATGTTTCAGGATCAGAGAAGCTTTCCATTGTCTTTTGGTTACGCCCAATTTGTAGGCTTTCCACCTCTGCGTTTCCTGAAATAGCTCTCTGACATTCAGATTGCTTGAATTCTTTGACCGCTTTCAGTCCGAAGATGTTGTGTTTGTGTGCACCTGGGTCAAAGTCAGACTTGCTGTGTGTGGCTGCAAGACAGTGACTTTGTTGTCTGGTACTGAATGACCAAAAGCAAAACATGTCACACTCGCAAACATTGTATAAATATTCACATTAATATTTAACATGATACATAACCCCATGGCCTTCAGCAGAAAAGGCCCAAACCAAATCCCTTAAAACAGCTATTCTTAACTGGTGGGACCCGTTTTCCCACGTACTGGCCTGGGCAAAAAAATAATAATATATTAATATATATATATATTGCTTCATCCTGTGGTTTTATTTTGAAGCGGAGTGTGTTTTTTCTTGCAGGCTCTGGTTTCAACTTGTTGTGCACTTGTCCTCCATGTTTTCAGCAGCGTGTGCCAGGTTGGTCAAACCATCCTGATATGGGGGAGACTCTGGGTTTTTTGGATAATTAAATTAAACAGCCTACTGAATATAAAATTCACAACTGATGGAGCTGCCTGCATGACAGGAAAAAAACTCTGGGGTCGTGAGGAGAATGGAGTGCTGCTTAATTTTCTGTAAAGCACAATGTTTTTCAGTATTTACTAATGAGGTAATGAAGTTAATTTTGTATGTATGAATTCTTTTGAATTGCTTTTGTTTTAATTTATTTTGTATTTGTAGAAAAGCTGCTCCTCCAGACAGTGACTTGTTCCATAGTAAAGTGTTTGTCATAGATTCAGTGAGTGTGTGTTCTCAGTTAAAGTTAGGTCATTTGAGTCTTTTTGAAACTACTTCTTAGTTGTTGGACTTTTTTGTTTGTATTTTTTTTGATGTATGGAATGGCAGGCTTGAATGAAGAAGCCCGTGTGTGGTATGTGTGTAATTACGAGGTTATATATAGATTAATGTATACATTGTGGAATAGTTCCCTCTGTGGCATCACCAGAGAGGGAACTATGGCTCAGTGGTGAGCAGGGTCGTCCTTCAATCAGAGGATCGGCGGTTTGATCCCTGGCTCCGCTAGCCCGTGCCGATGTGTCCTTGAGCAAGACACTTAACCCTAAATGTCTCCCGTAGTTGCGCCTACGGTCTATGAATGGTTGATATAGTCTGATGTGGCACCTTCATGGTAGCTCCTATCATCAGTGTGTGAATGATGTCATGTAGTGTTAACCTTTTATGGACCTAAATAGGTCCTTTTTTAGACATTTTAGTTAAACTGTGTAAAACATTACAATAATCATGAACAAATATATTGATGCTAGACATCAAATTAAACAAGAAAACCTGAGCTACAATAACTAGTCAGCCATTTCAACACAACTCAAACACCAACTAAAATAATTATTAAAATATCAGTCATAATTTTGTTATGAGTCAGCCCACTCTGCATGACCGGAACTAGCAACCCGTAGCTTGGTGCTATCAGAAAAAGACAAATAGCAAAAAGCAAGACAATGTCACAGAGATTCCAAATCTATTCACCAAATCCTTCTGCTGAAAAGCATCACCGAGATACAAACCAAAGAACACAGCAACATAAATCACTGAGTCAGCAAATTTTGAAACTTTTTTTTTTTAAGTTTATTGAACATCATAAGTCATATACAAGTGACATATAAGGTTTGCTACATGAAAAAATTCAAATGTCACAGATGCGCGAAAATATGCGCAAATGTGCCGAAACCTTGCCTGAGTTCTCTCTGTACTTTACCTCTCTGACTTTGTTCTGCTTCACTTTTTCAAGTGAAAACAGTGCAGAGAGACTGTTCACATATTGTGGTATGATTTGGGAGAGTTTCAGAGCTTAGTGAAGCATCATTTCAAGGAGATAATCATCCTGAAAGTGCTTTTTTTTATAGGCGGACCTGAAACTTCTATTTTTTCTGTGTTTCAATCTTTATTTACTCTTAGCCAGCAACATATATACTAATATTTACACATCTGACCAAACGCTCACATGGGTTTCCTTTATTATAACACCAAAATTATTCAAATAGCCCTTGTGGTTGCAGAGATACACCATTTTTAGTTTGGGTATGCTATTTCGAGCAGAAAACCTATAAACTGCCATGGGGCTTAAAAGGAGTGCTTTGAGTGGTTGGAAGACTAGAAAAGATCTGTACAGGTCCATTTACCAGCTGCTCGTTTTGGTTTATCATTAAACTTGTTTTGTGTTAGCATACACATTCTGTACTATCTCAGGTTCAAACTGCACCATCTTTTCATTAAATTAATTTGAGAAGTTTAGAATGTTCCTCGATTTGGGTCACGGCTTGTCACTCAGGGTGATGGTGGGTACCGGAGCCAGACCAGTTGAGAACCACTGCTTTAAAAGGACGTTAAACAGGGGTTTTGATAGGTGGTCAAAGATGAGATCCAATGTTGACATTTTCAATCGCCTTTCTCTACACAAACAAAAGTGTGTCAATACTACTACTACTGGAACTGTTTCTCAATAACAACAGCGTATCCTTGCGCACAGCACTTCTGCACAGCAAGAAAGGCTTTGGGATGCGGCGCACAGTCACTGTGCCCAGCTTTTGTTTGTCAAGAAATAGGTGGCCATGTGTTTGTGTGTTTTATTCTGTAGTTTGGGCTCACAGATGCTACGAGACAACAGACAGTGACAGCTACCATCTCCTCTGGCAAGGCTAAAAAGCTTAAAACGGTGTTGACTGGGATCAGAATCACAACGCTTGTGGTGTACAAGTATTCACACTTTGAGAAGAATCGCACAGCCTTATTATCACAAAGCGTTTGACCAGCTGAGTGAGCAACACTGACATCATCCGCTATCTGGCAAATAAAGAAAGAAGTGTTTTCTGACTTCTCTTTTCAACTCAGATCGGACAGATTCCGATCACGAGAGCCGACACCTGCTGAGAAGGGCCGCGTGCGTGTGTGTGTGTGTGTGTTAGCTGCAAACACAAAACACATAATCAGACATGCCTGAAATGGATTAAGGTGTTAGCTATCAACGCCACATGCCTTTCATCCTACTGTACTGGCAAGTTTGACACACACACACACACACACACACACTTGATCGCAGGTGCTGTTTTCAAACTTTTTATCTTCAGAACAAATTACCCGTTGTTTCGTCAGATGTGTGCGAAAGTGCTGATTCCTCTCGCCTTTAATAGAAAAACGGCTCCTCATTAGCATATTAGCGTACCGCTTGAAGACAGTCAGCTCCAATAGAAGTCTGCTCTTCTGATCTGTGAGAGGAAAACGTTTCTGCTGATGGAAAAGAAGAAGAAGAAGAAGAAAACAACTAATGTCCAGATGAAATATTGTAATTAAAGCAAGCGAGTTTGTAAAACGTACAAATGTCTGCAGCATCTTTCTCATCCGTACGTTCCTGCAGAAAAACTGTCAGAGGCCGGGATCAGCAGCACTTGTGAGCAAAACAGAAAAGAGAGTCATTGGGAGATGAATAATAGCAGCTAAGTAGACAAAAGATGAAAGAGAAATACAAATCCACACGGCGGGCTGGAAGTCCCAGAGGAAGCTTTAGCACTCGTAAAAAACCACACCACGCCATGAATGTCTTCGGTGACGTAGAACAAAAGGGAACTGAAGTTTTTAACACTCGACTTTACAAACTCATGTACTGTATATGAGCAGCCCTGCGGAGGCATTTGTAAGGAAGTGCTCATGCCGGTGAAGTTGTTCTTATTTTGTTCCTGGTGTTAAATGAGTGGTGTTTTTTGTGCAGACAACATATAATCAATTAGCTGATCTGCCCGTATCGATGAGTGCCGAGAGTCAAACGCTGAGTGAGTCTCACTGATCATTTGTTAAAAATGCTTGGAGTGTGCAGTCGATACCATAATGACAACAGATTATTTTCAGTGGAGCATACAGTGGGAATAAAACTCCAACTGTGGACTAACAGACAGCTTTGCCCACAGCACTGCTCTGTCCATATCAGAGCTTCCCAGAGCTCAATACCTCCAACCTTGGCGGATCGGACTCCTGAAACCGACGTTTCCCCAAAGCTCAGCCTGGAGAGAGGATGAGACCCAACAGTGTGGGCTCACATCCTCTGAGGTTCAAATACACTCAAGACCCGGTGACTAGTTTCCCATCAGGTCCCACCCAGTTTCCCAGCAGTCAGATCTGACCCTGGACATTCCTGCCCTAAAGCCGGAGTCTGAAAGCGTCACACCGGGGGCTCAGGAGTTCGAGCAGGTCGTCTGTAATTGGAGTGTTGGTGGTTAGAGCCACACCTTATGACCACATTTTAAATACTGCAGTTTTAAATTGCATTGGAGGCTCACATGTAAAACCAAAAGCACCAAGGACACGATGATGGACGGAGATTCAAACCAGACGAGAGCCACTTTAGAGACGCAGAAATGATCATTTTGTTGTCTGGTTTTCAGACCAATAATGACATTGCTTAAAGTTCAAGAACACAAAGGCCTCTACAGAAGGCCTGAGGGGGACGGAGCGGAGGAAGAGAAAATGTTTGATTGCCTCTCGAAAGTTTTGTTGGTTAAATTCTCTGGGTTTTACATTTGCACGAAAGTGGACACGGCCCCTGCTCACCAAAGGCAAGTCAGCGGCGGCTCGGGACACACGTCCACACGTCCACAAGCTCACGTCTCTGGGACATCTGCTGAAACTAAATATTTTAATGATGACCGATTGACAGATTGAAACAATTGTAATACTGTACATCTGGTTGTGCACAGTGAAAGACAAACATGCCAGATCCTTTCCATTCAAGGAAACAAATCACATTTTTCTTAGTCAATCGCCAAACTTTCCACCACATCAAATTTTGTTATAAGTATATAAAAACTTTGTTTTATCATAATAGTTATTATTATTGTTATCATAATAATAGCATGCAATTGTACAGTGCCTTTCAGGTGACTCAACTGCAAGTAATGTATGTCAAAGTAGTTTGTGATAGATTATTAAGGCCCTCAAAAACAGGTGATATGAAAACATATATGGATGTGCAGTCACATGTGTACATGACTAAGCTGGACACAATTTAAATCCTCAAACTATACAACTTCAGATCTGCATCTGTGGTGTCAAACTCATCCTTCATCCGTCCCTCCCCAGAGCCAATCCTGAAAGGTTTGCGTCCAGGAGGCATCCTGACTAGATGCCCGAACCACGTCAGCTGACTCCTTTCGACACGAAGGAGCAGCGACTCGACTCCAAGCTCCCTCCTGATGTCCGAGCTCCTTACCCTATCTCTAAGGCTGAGTCCGGCCACCCTGCGGAGGAAGCTCATTTCGGCCGCTTGTATCCGAGACCTCTTTCTTTCGGTCACGACCCAGAGTTCGTGGCCATAGGTGAGGGTTGGAACGTAGACCGACCAGTAAATGGAGAGCTTTGCCTTCCGGCTCAGCTCCCTCTTCACCAAGACGGACCGGTACGGCGCCTGTTTTTCCGCCTGTCGATCTCTCGCTCCACCATACCCTCACTCGTGAACAAGACCCCAAGATACTTGAACTCCTTCGCTTGGGGTAGGCAGTTTGTCCCCACCTGGAGGGAGCAATCCACCGGTTTTCGGCAGAGCACCATGGCCTCAGATTTGGAGGTGCTAACTCTCATCCCTGCCGCTTCACACGCGGCTGCAAAACACCCCAGTGAATGCTGGAGGTCACGGTCCGAGGAGGCAAACAGGACCACATCATCCGCGAACAGCAGGGAGGCGATCCCGAGACTCCCGAACCAGATCCTCTCCGCCCCCTGGCTGCGCCTAGATATCCTGTCCATGAAGGTCACGAACAGGACCGGTGATAAAGGGCAGCCCTGGCGGAGGCCAACACCCACCGGTAACGTGTCTGACTTACTACCAAGGATACAAACACAGCTCCTACTGCAGAAAAACCCACAAAAACCCCCGAGGGACCCGGTCGAAAGCCTTCTCCAAGTCTACAAAGCACATGTAGACTGGTTGGGCAAACTCCCAGGACCCCTCCACTAGTCTTGCGAGGGTAAAGAGCTGGTCCACTGTTCCACGGCCGGGACGGAATCCGCACTGTTCGTCTTGAATCTGAGGTTCGACAAGCGGTCGGAGCCTTCTTTCCAGCACCCTGGCATAAGCTTTTCCCGGGAGGCTGAGCAGTGTGATACCACGATAGTTTGAGCACACTCTCCGGTCCCCCTTCTTGAAGATGGGAACCAACACCCCGGGCTGCCAGTCCATGGGCACTGTTCCCGACCCCCATGCGACACTGAAAAGGCGTGTCAGCCAAGACAGCCCAACAATGTCCAGCGCTTTCAGCATCTCAGGGCGGATCTCATCCACCCATGGCTCCTTGCCACCAAGGAGCTTTTTGACTACCTTAGCGACCTCTGCCAGGGATATGGGTGAAACCACCCCAAAGTCATCCGGCGCTGCCCCCTCTCCGGGGGACATGTTGGCCGGGTTTAGGAGTTCCTCAAATCTCAACAGTCATCTGGATAAACTGTCATGCAGCCCGAGGCTGCATTTTCAAATCCTCCACAGTCGCTGGTATCGACAGAGGATGCAACCAGTTTGCAGTATTATGAAAAAGCAGCCGCTCTTTTTGAGTTAAGCTTGTGGGCTTTTTTATCTCTTCTTGCTTTGCAAAAACTAAAAAAACTAAATCTTTTCTGCTGATACGAGGAGTTCTGCACAAGTAAATGTTCCTATCGGGAAATAAGCAGAGTCGTACGCAATGAAAAACCCTCACCATGTTCTGTATATTACAAACTGCCAGAGTTTATACTTATTGTTCAAACTAAATGTTATTTTTCCTTTCCCCCTCCCTGAAACCTATGCAAATTCAGAATGAATGAATTGCAGCCGCTGATAGCACCATGAACTGCCATTCATTCGCAATGGCTATATGCTGTAATGACAGCACAAACTTGCCCATAAAGTTTTGCAGCCAAGTCCAAGTTTTTTTTTAGTTTGATTGCAATTCTTCATGTGGCAAAGTATGAATACGCTATAGGCCAGTGAGTCAGTTGTGAGGAGAGAGAGTCAGCCTGAGCCGGAGGCAATTTAGGGGAAAAATGTAAGCCTAGGATTTGGAAAAAGAAATAAAGGGAAGAAATCATTTGTTTATTCTTTTATATAATAACATCATTTTCCATTAATATCTTTCTCTCTTTTCAACAAATGACATGTAGGGGAGCTCCATTAATGTATTTTGACACACAACTGCCATTGCATCTTGTCACTGCATCCCAAACTAAAAGAGTTTGATTGGGAACCTTTAATTCATGCGCTTCAGTGCTACGGAGAATCATTTGTGCCAAGAGGGCGGAGCCTGTGTGAGTCTGAGCTTGTGGATACTATTCCTGGTTGCTATCAAGTTTAGTGAGACTGTTGCCAAACCCAGGAGAGCACTTTTCATGGTAACTTCACTATATATCTCCTAAAATGACACGAGTAGATGGCGACCTACACGACCTGTAGAAATTACAAAATGTGGGCGTTTGTGTGTGTGCAACAGAGTACTGAGGAGGTGAAACAAAAAGTCTCTCTCTCTCTGATTTCAGGGTTCGATGCTCTGACCTCAGGGTTCTATTGTCTGACATCAGGGTTCTCTGGAGCACTAGCCTCTTGTCCATGCGCTTCCCTCCGCATTATTACAGTCGTAGTTTGGTAAAAATAAAATAGGAACGAGAATAAAAGTGGTTTCCGTCTTGTGCAAACTACGCTGCATCGTGTTGTTTTATTAATAAAGTGAAGTACATTTTCCGTTAATGACGCAGCATACATAATATTTATGTAAACATTATCAGATGGCACAGAAGGCCCTGGTCCAAAATTCATGGCCCGCCACTGATATATATATATACATATATATATACTGTATTTTTTCCTTATATATATATATTATGATAGAGGGTGAATTGCAGTATATCACCTGAGAGCTGTCTGTTCTTTTATTGAGAGTAATATTTATGTTAGCAGTTCAGAATAAAGAGAGAGACCTGGTAAATGTAACCTCAACCATACAACTACATCCCTTTAACTACCACTATAGGTCCTAGTGTTTGACAGCAGCTCTCTCAGCTGTGTGTGTGTGTGTGTGTGTGTGTGTGTGTGTGTGTGTGTGTGTGTGTGTGTGTGTGTGTGTGTGTGTGTGTGTGTGAGACAGGTGGTAATGATACGGTCGATACTGAACCCTGGCAGAAATGTCCCCAGCTGAAGAAAATAGCAGGTTGCTGACAAAAACACAATCCTTAAAAGTACAGTGAGGTAACAGCCAACGTGATGACAAAACTGTTAAGTATATAGAGCTCTGCACTGACAGGTTTTACATATAAGTATACGCAGGCTCGAGTGCACACGCACACACACGCGCGCACACACACACACACGCACACGCACACGCACACACACGCACGAAAAAACGTGGCAAACATATTCACAAAGTCAAGGTGCAATTACACACAAGTGGAAAAGCCAAAAGAAACACCAACATAGCACCGGCGGCATTCCTCACCTGGTGACCTGGTTTGAATAATGGTGCTTTCCAATAGCAACGTAGATTTCTATTTCCTGAGGCAGCGTGACATTGGACCTCTTGAGATGGATGAGCTCAAACATGGTGATGGATTCTGTTGCGGTGACCATGGGAAGTGGTGAACCGTCTCGTCTTTACGGAACGCAAAGCGCTGTGCGGCACATGTCCACCTTCACCCATTCACAAACTTTGAGTTTCTGACCACTAGAAGTTGCTCCGAAAATAAAGAAAAGACTGTACTCATGTAAAATCACACAAATAAGCTCTTGAAACACAAAGTGGATTACTAAATCAATAAAGTCAGGTGAAAATAACATTCAATTTCATCTTGGTGGATTTTGAAAGTGAAATTGGGCTGTGTCTGATTGTGTTTGATTGTTTGATTGACAGCCACATTGTTTACTTCCTGTTTCCCCCTCCTCAGCTCCTCACAACCTCCATCTCATTTCCCTTCTTGTCCCCAGTAACTGAGCAGTAAATACAATGACAAGCTTTTCTCTCACAGACTTTTGTTCCACCCACAGAGGGTTTTTTTTTTACCGCTCAGAGTCGCCACTCTGTCCTACTTCCTGCTTTAATGTAGAAGCCAATATCCTTTTTGTAGAGCACATGCACTTCACATTCCAGACTCGTAAAAAAAAAAAAGAAGAAAAAAAAGTCACTTTTCAGAAGGATTTTGTCATGTACGGTGTCATCTTTTATCACTTCTCAGGCTGGGGATATGTACGTGTTGAGAGTAGGAGGACGAGAGGGAAATACTATACATCTGATGTGAGTTGGTTTTGAGTTTTTATCAGATGAAAAGTCCCAGGCAGAAAGACTAGAAGAGGAGCTTTGAGTTTCAGGTTTCGTCCCCCGGTCTCTCTCCAGTCTTGGATTATTTTCCTTTTTTTTAGAACTCTTCTAGTGGCAGTAGAACTCAACCGCAGAAATGGATACAATGGAGTGGGATAATCTGGAGGCAAACCAACAGAACATGACGGCATCAAGTATATTTAGCTGATAAAGGACCTTTTATGTCTGTGTGAATGGTGACTTTTGTTTTTTTTCGGTCCAAAGGATCCTAAAAGCATCGTGTGATCTCCCATGGAGGAAGAGGAAGGTGGGCCGGATAGACGGGACGACAAAGCACAGGAGACACCGTCTTTTGGTTCTATAGGTTTCTCTACCATGACAAGAAAACTTAAATAGAATTAACCCTCAGGTTACCTTTATTATGATTCATGGTGCTGACGAGATGTATATTGTCCAAACTTGAAAACAGTATTGGTTGGACATCTAACAGCGGGACGCCACCACGGTGAAGCTTGCAATAGGGCAATGTGGAGCATTATTCAGCAGCAGTTTGTAAACACTAAGGTTTAGTTTCCAGACCTAAAACAGCACACAGGATTTCAGAATGTATTATTACGTTTAATATTATGTCTCGTCTTTTCCAAGCCACAGTGTGCTGGACCTGCCACAGAATCAACAACTTTAAAGGTCTTAAGAGGACTTAGAATGTAAAAGTATTGCAAGGTGTATGCACATTTTCTGTAACACTTCAGAGCTCATTCTGGAGCAAAAGAAGGAGGCAGAGATACAACTCCTGCCTCACAAAACATCTGTGCAAAGATACAGATGTACACATCTTAACGCATTCTGCACCAGATGCCTTAGTTTACAGAGTTGTCCCTTAGAATATTGCATTTTAAGTGCATAATATTTCAATTAAAGAAAATGCCTTCAAAGCAAAATTGTGCTGCCTGAGAATATTTCAGAGCCATCCACAGTGTCATCCTGCCAACTCTGCCCAGCGACAGAGGGGATGAGACATCTGATAGGCTGTACATAATTGAAAAGGGAAGGATGATATCAGTGTTATGTGGAGAGCTGCAGAAAGGATGCCAGCAGGCAGAGCAATGTTGACTGATGCAATCACACACACACACACACACACACACACACACACACACACACACACACACACACACACACACACACACACACACACACACACACACACACTCTCTCTCTCTCTCTCTCTGCTGTGTCGTGACTATGCAGATATTACATGAATGCACAAATTACATGAACAACATAAAAGTGGAGACCAAAAATTGAAAAGACAACAATGAGGGAAAGAGATGAATATACAAAAAAGAGACGAAAGGTCAGGAAAAGTCCATTAAGGAAGTTTTATGAATAGAAGACAGAAAACTTTTTATTTGTTATTTTGTCACAATGGACATATTTACAGGACCCCCCCCCCCCCCCGCCCCCCTTTCTTTTTTCCTTCCTTCAGGGTTCATAATAAAAACCATATCAAGGCTTTTTAGTTGTACAAGTTTGTTTTGTTCCTATTCAGGCATCCTTTAGAGATTCCCTATGAACGAGGATCCAGTTACACAAGGACAGGATTTAAGTTAAAATAACGCGGCAAAAAACACAGCCTCAAAATGGAAATCTGATTGGGGCGATGTGTAAGAAAAATGTAGTTTGAAAATGGGAAATTTAAGACGTGTTTCCATTAATTTTTCAAGCGAATGTTCTGCCAATTTTTTAAATGTCGCAAATAAGAAATGTGAAATTTGGCTCAATGGTTTGCATCCATAACACATCTGAGGTCGGCGCTACAGTCAACGCATTCACCAATAAACGTAGGATGCAAACCAGAAACAAAACAAGTCACTTTGAACATCTAACCATCAACGAATGGAGGTCTTCAGCAAGTTGTTAATTGTTTTCCTTTCAGCTAGTGTTGGCTGTGTTTCATTTTGTCTGGAGAGCAAGTCATTATAAATATATATTCGCGAAGGCAGAAGCGGCTCTTCAGCAAAGTGAGTTAAATGTTCACATCAGAACTTGTTCTACGAAGGTGCTTCCATATCCCATCAACTCTTTTTTGGAAACAATATAGGACGTTTTCTCAAATGTTTTTCATTACAGCTGTTGTTTATGGGAACATGGCACTGGTACCACACTGCTAACCTCATTCGGTCTTTTATCACTAATGTATTTACTGTTCACTTCCATTTCCCAGATTATGTTACTCTCCTTTCTGCAAATGAAACCTCAAGCACAGATGTTTCACAATAAAATGCAAATGTTAATTTTCCCAATTCCCAAAAATAAGTAAAAGATAATTAAGAGATACTGGCATTGATCAAGAACCCATGGGAAAAACTATTTTTAGTTTAGTTTGGTGCAGTGTCAGTAGAATTTGCTTTGCTTCTTCTTTCATTGCAGTTTCTTCAATTGTGATAAATCATCTGGCAATTCTAGCTCTGCATGTCAGTTGTACCTGCGATTCATCTCCTTGTTTTAAGTTTATTATCGAGTCTAAAGGTCTGGGGTTTTCTCTCTATCACTTTGATGAAATTGTGTGTCAAACAAGGAACCAGCACTATGCAAAGCAATGTTTCAGCACTAATGCCTTCTTCAGGCTGCATAGAACAAGACACACATTTAACTCACCTGCCAGGTGTTTGTCAGTCAGCAAACAGCAGATTGATTTGTTTACGGTGCAGGTGAACTACAACAATCTACAAGTCAACAAGGACACATTTGTATATACATACAAATGGAATTCTTTTAGACCCTTTTCTGTACAAGGTTACAAGCATGTTTATTTGTCATTGTACGACAGGGTTGCAAAACGGAATTTAGAGTGTAGTCCCAATTTGCGAGAGGAAAGAACTCGAAACAAATATAAATAGAAGCCCCCTCATCCCCTGTTTGCATTGGCAATAGAACAGACAGGGGAAATAAGTGGAATTACAATAACGCAAGAAGCAATATAACTTAGTTTATTTTTATACTCTTTTTAAGTTATGTGAACACTTCCATTCCATATGTAATTGATATTGTGTCCACATTTTTTAAGCTTTCAGGTTATAAAATAATTGTAGGAAAAACAGAATGAATGGTAATAGACAAAAGTAAAGATCACTTGAAAATTCGAAAAGAATTAAAAGTGCAAACTTAATATATGAAATACCCTGGTTGCTTTTTCAGTGCAGATGTTACAGCTGTATAAGGGACATGTATTCCCATGGATTTAAAAACCTTTAGCAGGACATTGAATGGTGGTTTGATTAAATAATCAACTTAATAGGTAGACTCAATCTTTTCAAGAGGATTTGGCTGCCAACATTTCTATTCCCTTTTTCAAACTCTACCTACTACTCTCCTAAAATCCTTGTGAATTCACTTATTTCTTCCGTTATTTGGTCTAACAAAGCTTACAGAGCAAAGAGAAAACTAAGGATTGTCCTCGAGAGGAGGGGGGCCCAAACCTTCCCAATTTGGAGTTCTATCCCAACGCAGCTCAAATGTTTTATTTTGACAATTTAATTAATAACACAAACGAGGAACCGAGGATAGATATTGAAAATGATCAGTTACAACACAACAATAGCTTACTTTTAGCAAAACATTTAAAAGTAATCAATTTGGTAATTGATAATTTAATGCTTAGAAAATTCAAAAACATCCTTGGTAAAAAAAAAAAAATTGTAATCCTCAAAAAAAGAACATACAGTATATAATAAATGAATTGAAGATATTGGTCTGGTAGGTGCAAAACTAAATAAATAAAAGGGATGTTTACAACTCACATGTAAATTACCACAAATAAATATACATTTAATTCAATATAAATTAATGCCAAAAATATATTAGTCAGGCATGAACCCCTCCAATCACATCAGGACAAAAACAAAAAGATTGGACAGGCTTATTACAGTCCTGCAGCCGACAGATATTTTCCGTGAGAGCATTTGATTCATTGATTGCGGTCGGGATGTAATGAGCATTTCAACTAAAATAATTTAAAAAAAAAAATTGAATCCAACCGTGACTTCAAACTACGGCAGTTAAATGTGAATTGTGTCAAAGCGTTATTTGACGCGTTGGTAAATAGAGAGGGATTAAGAGACAGAAGAAGAAGGGGTAAGAGAAAACAGCCATAAAGTGAACGATGCAGAGAGGAGAAAGAAGTGGAGATGAAGTTGGTGGAGGAGCTCCGTGTGGAGGAGGAGACGGGATTAAAGAAAAATCGAGCTGAAGAAAAGAAAGACAAAGGAAAGCTAGCCTGGGAACGTGTTAGGAGCAAAACAAAAAGACGGAGAGGCAGAGAGATATAGATTGTGATTCCAGTGATTTATGACGATGAACTCTTTTTTTTCTTTGTCTTTTTTTCAGCGGGCCCATTCAGCCGTAGCCCGGAAACCCAATTATGTCTGAAGAGCTTCTTAATGCATCCTGTTACAGCGCGGGCGTCGCTGTCATTCAGCTCATTTCTCCGACACATTGTAAATCTCTGTAACACAGAGCGACTATCAATGTCCTTACGAGGTGGAAATGTCCCGTCGGCCTTCTGTTCTTGAGACCGAGAGGGCCGAGAGTTTGATGAACGACTGCCGATTACGCGGTTACTCTCTATGTGGAGAGTGGACAGAAGAATGACAGCGAGCCATTTGTCTGTCTGCCTGAAATGGGTCGCGACCCGCTAGACACAGAATGATGTCAAATGAGTTATGGAACGCAGAGAGAGATTCTGATGTGAAAATAAATACATTGATTTATCTAGATTGTAGTCTATTGCTATTTTAATCTCTCATTTGTAGTTTTGCCCATCATTCCTGTTTTGTCCATCAAGTAAGTGCTCAACAAAAAAGACATTACTTTGTAGTACTTGACTTGATTACCTGGATAATTCCATTTCATTTCAGAGGGAAATATTTCACCTTATAGTTTCTTTACAGGTCAGGATCGTATACTGGAAAGTGAAGACCAGTTTATAACATGATCATATATCGCTGCAGATGTTGCAGATGTGACTCAGTAGTCAGTAAAAATAACTCCTCTGTTCCTTTGACCCATCCACCCCCCACGGAGTGAGACCTCTGACTGAAATGATTGCAAAAGGCCCGAACTATAATACAATGGAATTGTCCTTTAACTTACTAATCGTGGCTGCAGTCTCATAATTATCATGTGAAAGCAGGTATCGTAGCATTATAGGGCCATCGTTGTTTCAGCTAATTAAAATCTGTGTCTGCCTGTAGTTTTACTGGGAGCCCCATGGAAAGCTTCGGTTGTATTCGGTCCTGCGGGCTCAAACCACAGTGGACCATTAACTTCGACACGGGCAAACCAGTCAGAAAATCAAAGCCTCCTCACCACCAGTAGTAGAAACTCGATTTCAGTCATCCATCCACCATTTTCTTCTTGTGGTTTTCAGAGACTGAAAGCAGATCACACAGTGGTTTCCATGAAACCAAGAGCAGATCAAAGCAGGGGCGAGGTGACACACAACACCTTTTTAGAAATGGATCATTCATATTTGTGTGTACGCTGTGCAGGAGACTATTTATAAACAGATGAACTGGAGTCCAGGACCCAGCTGTCATATTGTAGCCAAAGGTCCAGAGCAGATGATATTGTGGCCAGATGTGTCAACATTGAGCTCCAAGTGCCGCCGAGGGGCTGAATCTCAGACAGCAACGATAAAAAACATCAGTCCGTTCGGTTCCCCCTGGACTCAGACACACATGGAGTCTGATACGTTTGGAAGGTGTGATCGAGAGTCACCACATGAATGACTGCCAACTTAGCAGTGTCAACCCGACATTCTCCACAAAACCGCTGCCCACCGAAACACATACCTATGTGCTTGCTTCTGTTTTACAGTGTGTGTAAATAGTAGTTTAAAGCATTATGAAGTAGTATAATAGGGACGGCTCACTTTGAATTTCACAGTTCTAACAGAGAACTGCAACAGACTTTCAGCATACTTTTGGAGAAGTGATGAACTAAGTACTGTGGTAAAAGTTCTAAATAATATCCCAGGGCTAAAACACTCCATTTTAGTGAATCTCTTTCTAATCCATCTTTTCTTTGTCAAACAAATAAGCAAAACATTTTTTTAAAATAAATAGGAAATCCCACTGATTAGGTAACAGCTGACAGCTGCTCTGTAATTTCTGTCTTTCTAAAAGTTGAGCTACAAATGATTACCCCATTCACACAGCCACTTAGTTATCTGTTAGAAGCTAAGTGGAATGCATCCGAGAGGCTTTCAAGACAAATTCCTACTGATTGTTCTCGACCACCACATCCATGTTTCCGTGCCACTTACATAATCTTTACTCCTCCCCACTCGGGAGACTACGCCATGGAGAGTATTTTGTGTCCCCCTCCACTGAGGCAGCTGACGTGACACCCTCACCTATAAAGCAACAGGTGGTAAGATCGGTACGCGCACGATCTGTTGTATCAGTAACCGTATTGAATCACAACTATGGTGCAGTGTTAGTGAAAGTTTGGTAACATTTTATAACACCTATAGCATTAGTTAAGTATGAGTAAACACTTAATTCATCATTTATAAATCATTTTTCCAACATTAACACTCATTAGTATGCAATTCATAAACACAGTAAATGTTTTATTCTTGATTAATAAGCTTGACTATTTCATGTTTGGGTTTTCATACTTGGATTCCCATTTTTTTATTAAGTAATATATATATATATATATATATATATATATATATATATATATATATATATATATATATATTATTACTTTAACTAGCCGTGCGCCTCTTCCGCGGAGTGCTAATACTGTTACTGTATCTAATTTGTATACAAAACTGACCATATTTTCATTTGCTTTTGACATTCAACCGGCGCACATTGCGACTTCCTTTTAAAGCTTGCGAGCCGCCTTCAAAATAAAAGCATCTCATCTTACAGGAAACCAGTTAAATATAGTTTAGCTTAACGCAGGTAAACACATGCAACGAAAATAACAACATTGATTGACAAACAGTTTCTAAAGCCAGGACACAAATTGAGTTACCGTAAATGCCGGGTTACAAGCTGCTTCTAACTCCAGTGGGTGTCCCCTCTGTAGCAAGCTTGCAGCACCGCTAGCTAGCGCTGCTGCTAGCTCCCTGCTGCTGCTGGTCCCGCTACCTTCGGTGGTTGTCGGGGAGCTAGCGGAGAGCTAGCAGGAGCGCTACCTGGAGCGCTAGCTGGCTACAGCGAGGAGCTAACAGGGACAGTAGCGGCTTGTAACCCGACTTTTACGGTGCTTACATATACAACTAGAAATTGCCTTTCCTGCATTGGAATGCTAAAAGTTGAAGCTTAGAGCGTAAATATTTGAAATGATAGCTGAATATAGCTGAAAATAGATGAAAATAGCTGAAAAGATAAACTACCTGCTGAAAAGTGTTGAAGCCCAAAAGCGTTGAACTGAACTGCTGAACATCCTTGTTGTTTAAATGGTACAGTTGGAAGCAAAACTGCAACATCTAAATAATCCAAGAGATACATTCAAAGTAGTAGTAGTAGTTGCAGTAGTAGAAATAATAGTAGTATGAGTGAAAGTAGTAGTTGTAGTAGCAGTAGAAATAACAGTAGTATGAGTAGAAGTAGTAGTCGTAGTAGTATTTGAAATTGTAGTAGTAGTAGAAGTAGTAGTTGAAATAACGGTAGTATGAGTAGAAGTAGTTGAAGTAACAGTAGCAGTAGTAGTTGTTGGAGTAGCAGTAGTAGTAATAGTGCAAACATTAGCAACAGTAGTCAAAGTATTAGTAAGCGCAATAAGTATTTAATACAAAAATCCTCATTTGAGCTTTATGTTAAAATACAGTTAATTCATGGGGCTTTTATTTTGAAAGGGAGAACAGAAAGACTGCTGAAGCATTCCAACTAATAAGTTGAATAAAGAAGTAAATAACATTAGTTGGACTGCTGAAGAATTCCAACTAATAAGTTGAATAAAGAAGTAGATAACAATAGTTGGACTGCTGAAGCATTCCAACTAATAAAGAAGTAGATAACAAAAGTTGGACTGCTGAAGCATTCCAACTAATAATAATAATAAGTTGAATAAAGAAGTAGATAACAATAGTTGGACTGCTGAAGCATTCCAACTAATAATAATAATAAGTTGAATAAAGAAGTAGATAACAATAGTTGGACTGCTGAAGCATTCCAACTAATAAAGATTTGAAGAACAATACTGCTGAAGCAACTAATAACCGACAGCATGCTGTCAAACAGCTCGTTTTGTGCCGTCTTTGACGTGCCTGGCTGTCTTGCTCCTCCAGAACTCAGGAATCAGTCTAGTCATGCAAGGCCAATTCAAAAGCTCCAAACTTCACACAATCAATTATTTTGGATAAAATCTGCTCGTTTTTATACACCTCATTGTGTTTCTTCACCACAGTACTGTCTGTGTCCGTGGGTAGTGGTGTTGACTTAGCTTGATATGCTAGTTTAGTAGCTTGACGGAGTTATCCATACATGTCCTCCTGGTGTTCTCATGTTTTCTTAATTTTTCCGACAAGTGCATCATGTTCGTTAATCCCGTAGCTGTCCATGCTGGATCGGTCCACGTCGATTTAAAAAAAGCAAGCATGGAAAGTAAAATACGGCATTAGCACGTGCGTTAAATACGGCGTTACCACATGCACGGCGCAGTAAGATGTGCACGGGAGCAGCTGAGAGGTGCACTAGTGGAGAGGACAAGCAGGAAAAGCATATATTTTCAGAGCTACCAACTCTCACGGTTTCGCCGTGTGACACACGCTTTTGCATGTTTTCACACGCACTCACGCCACACAACCAATTTCTCACGGCCAAAAAAAATTCTGATTTTGGGCGCGTTCGTTTCTTTTCAAACTCCCCGACGATTGATGGCGCTAAGGAGCGCATCTGTAAACCTATTCGCTGCATAGACATCCTATTTACCCCAAAGAGTCACGAAGAGCAAGATGGCGCCGTGCCAGCGGCTGCCTGTCGCAGTAGCTGCCTGATGTTTCTTATTTTATCGTCTTTTTTTCCACTTTCCTCTCTTCTTCTTTTTCTTTTATTTCATGTTTGGTTTAAACTACGCCTGGACAATGGACCGTAACTTTTTCTCAACCTTCTCGTGGCTTTCTGACTACTTTTTTTTTTGAGGTCTTTGGCGAATAAGACGGACGAACTAGGCGCTCTGGTAAAGACTGAGAGGATCTTCCGTGAGTGCAGCATCTTGTGTTTCACAGAGACATGGCTGCACGCGGATTTTCCGGACCACAGCGCGTCGGTGCCCGGCTTCAGGACTGTACGGGCGGACAGAGACGCTACACTGAGCGGCAAAAAGAGAGGGGGAGGGATTGCAGTGTATGTGAACGAGAGTCGGTGCAATTCCGACCATGTGTGTGTGAAGGAGCGTTTCTGCAGCCCGAACATTGAACTGTTAGACGTGGGGATGCGCCCGTATTATTTGTCGAGAGAGTCTGCCATTGTTGTCGCCGTTTACGTGCCACCATCAGCTGACGCTGTGGAAGCAGTGGACACCATCCACTCCACTGTATCTGGACTGCCGAGTCAACAGCCAGGTGCTTTTATGACAATAACTGGTGACTTTAATCACACAACACTGGACAAAGCTCTGCCTACTTGTATACAGTATGTTGACTGCCCCACAAGGAACAATAAAACTCTGGACCTCCTGTATGCAAATACTAAGGATGCATACAGGGCCACTGCCCTTCCCCCCCTTGGCAGGTCTGATCACGACCTGGTCCTGCTGACACCCAGGTATGTTCCTCTGGTGCAGAGGCTGCCTGCGACCTCCAGGATTGTTAGGAGGTGGTCTCAGGAGGCTAACGACGCCCTGCAGGACTGCTTTGAGTCGACGGACTGGGATGTGCTGTGTGGACCACATGGGGAGGACATCAACAGCATGACTGACTGCATCACTGAATACATCAAGTTCTGTGAACACACCAGCATTCCATCCCGGACTGTGCGCTGCTTCCCCAACAACAAGCCCTGGATCACCAGGGACCTGAAGGCTCTTCTTAAAAAGAAGAAAGCTGCTTTCAGGTCTGGGGGCAGGGATGAGCTCAGGAGAGTCCAGCGTGACCTGAAAGTGAAGATCAGGGAGGGCAAGGACTCCTACAAGAGGAAGCTGGAGGCCAAACTCCAGCAGAACAACACGAGGGAGGTATGGACCGGGATGAAGCAGATTACCGGCTTCAAGGTGGGAGGGAGACAACCAGGGGGCTCCCTGGAGAGGGCCAACGAGCTGAACTGTTTCTTCAATAGGTTTAGTTCACAGTCCTCATCCGTCTCCACCTCTCACCACACCTCCACACCTCCCGCTCTGCCCCCCCTGTTGAGCTGCACTTTCGCTGAGCTTTCACCACCCAATGGCTCTTCCAATGAGCCCTCTACAACAATGGGCTCCTTCACCCTCCCCCCTCTCTCTGTGACGACTGACCAGGTGAGAAAACAGCTGGAGAAACTCCACCAAGGCAAAGCTGAAGGACCTGATGGCATCAGCCCTAGGGTCCTAAAGACCTGCGCCACCCAGCTGTCTGGTGTCCTGCAGCACCTCTACAACCTCAGCCTGAGGCAGGAGGAGGTCCCGGTGCTGTGGAAGACGTCGTGCCTGGTCCCTGTCCCGAAGAAGTCGATTCCATCCGTCCTCAATGACTACCGACCGGTAGCCCTCACCTCCCATGTGATGAAGGTGCTGGAGAGGCTGGTTTTGGCCCACCTCCGACCGCAGGTGAAATCGTCGCTGGACCCTCTACAATTTGCTTACCAGCCCCATGTGGGAGTAAATGACGCCATCATCTACCTGCTGCAACGAGCTCAGTCGCACCTGGATGGAACAGGTGTCTCTGTGAGAGTCACTTTCTTTGACTTCTCCAGTGCATTTAACACCATCCAACCACTGCTACTGGGTGAGAAGCTACAGGTGGTGGGGGTAGACTCGTCCACCATCTCCTGGATCACTGACTACCTCACAGGCAGACCACAGTTTGTCAGAATGGGCCGTGTGCTGTCTGGGACGGTGGTCAGTGATGTTGGAGCCCCACAGGGAACTGTTCTGTCTCCCTTCCTGTTCACCCTGTACACCACTGACTTCCAGTCCAACACGGAGTTATGCCATCTGCAGAAGTTCTCTGATGACTCTGCAGTGGTCGGGTGTATTAGGGATGGACGGGAGGAGGAGTACAGGGCAGTGGTGAGTGACTTTGTGAAGTGGGCCGGTGAGAATCACCTGCTTCTGAACGTGGCTAAGAACAGAGAGATGGTGGTCGACTTCAGGAGGAAGACAACAGCTCCTAGTCCTCTGACTGTTCTGGGAGAGGACGTGGACATAGTGGAGGAGTACAGGTACCTGGGTGTTGCCATCGACAGCCGACTGAACTGGAAGGCCAACATCAACGCTGTGTACAAGAAGGGGATGAGTCGACTCTTTTTCCTGAGGAAGCTTCGATCCTTCAATGTGTGCAGCAAGATGCTGGAGATGTTCTACAAGTTGGTTGTGGCCAGCGCCCTGTACTTCGCTATTGTCTGCTGGGGGAGCAGCATTGGAGCCGGTGACACCAACAGACTTAACAAGCTAGTTAAGAAGGCCGGCTACATCATCGGCTGCAAGCAGGAGTTTCTGGAGCAGGTGGTTGAGAGGAGGACGCTGAAGAAACTTTTGTCCATATTGGACAACCTGGACCACCCTCTCTACCACCTACTGCAGGGCCAGAGGAGCACTTTCTCTAAGAGATTCCTCACGCTCCGCTGCAATAAGGACCGTTACAGGAGAACATTCCTGCCGACAGCAATACGGCTCTATAACAAGTCACCGCTTGCTAGTTCCTCTGTGGATTAACTCATCACTGTACCATACATACTTTGCTTTTTGCACTTTCTACTGTTTATCTAATTTACTTAATTAATGAATACACTCTGCGGCTGTAAATATAAATATATTCTCCAGTTAGTTGTATTCTATTTTATTGTGTATATTTAAATATATATATATATATGACTTTATTTTAATTTGTATATATCTTTCATCCCTGTTGCTTCTTTATATATTTGATCTTTTATCTTGTGTGTTTGTATCTTCAATTGTAAGGCTCTACTGATGACGACAAAAAAAATTCCCCTTGGGGATTAATTGAGTATATATTCATTCATTCATTCATTCATTCAAGTTAGCAACAGAAGAAGATTTTCAAACAGACACAACCGCGGGAGAAACTCAGGAGTAGCAGAGACTAAGGCAGACCTGGGCATCTTATGGCCCGCGGCTCACCAGTCTGGCCCGCGTGAGGTCTATCAAAAATGAAAAATAAATAAATAAGGTGCACGCCATGAATGCAATACAAACGACACTGCTTTTACTTTGAAGGCGATTTATTTATGTGTGCACGCACACGCGCTTACGCAGCCTCAGGACGGGCAGTGTTGCCGACTTGGAGACTGAAGTGAAAGCGTATTGTTCTGCAGTTTCTCTCCTCAGCGAGCAGCGAGTGCTGCCGCGAGACCCCCGCCTCCCAAGGAGCCTCGCGCTGCAGTCTCCGCCTCCAGATTGCAAATGAATCGCGCAAAGCCGCCGCGGATCTGACCTGCGGTCTGATAGACTATGGCAGAGCACTTTAAGTCAGGATCACTTCTGGATTTTTATTCTTCTCTCAAAGAGGAGAACTTTCCTCACATGAGGAGGCCTGCTCAGAAGATGTACAGATCAGATTCTTTCTTACTGATACCTGTCAGTTGTCCTTCACATCTCCACCTCATTCAACCAGACTTCATGCTCTTGTTCAAGCCAACACAGACTGGACTTTTCTCACCGAGTAAGAACAACTGAACGGGAAAACATCAAAAGCACTGATTGCTTTTGTTTAAAGTTAATAAATTGCTGGTCTTTAACATACATATAAGTAAGGTAAGGTTTAAAAAAATCTTAAAAAAATAAATTACATTTTTTTACTTATTTTCATAGCCTTATTGTAACGTGTTCTTACCAGTAGCAGCTCAAAACCATATGATTTACAGTTTTTTAATAAAGTAATAACATTCATATTGAGTTAATTGAATTAAGTTCAGACTATTGGTTCGGCCCTCCACAATAGTCCAAATTTCTCATGTGGCCCCTTGGGAAAATTAATTGCCCACCCCTAGACTAAGGTATGTTAATGACATGTGGTACCCAAGCGCTCTTTGGTGACGTGGTTGATTACGTTTCTGTCATCTGTCCATCATCGTATAAAGCCCGCCCTGACAATTTGGTCCGAACAATTTTTGATTTTGGATAATTTCTCCCCAACGGAGCAGTGCCAGACCGAACTTCCAGACCTCAAATGTTGTGGGCGCGGCTAAGTTCGGCTGGTACCAAGCTACATCTTTAGCATACCACCCAAACATCCACTAGAATACATGAAATAACATCTACTTAAACCAAAATGTCCTGGGGATGGACCATCAGCTATGTCTTTGCTTCACAGAATGTAACCAATGTTGTCCATCTCCAGTAGGCCGTCCCTATCAACGAATTTGGGCCCCACAAACCACCAGAATGCAGGGTACAACATGGGTACAACGCCAAATTAATTCCAATTTCCTGATATTTGAGCCACCAACGTGTGTGGCTGCGTGCGCGGCAAAATTTCGGTCACCCCCGACAAAATCTCACTCCAAGGTTTTTTGAAAAGTTGGCAGCTCTGTATTTTGCGCAGATATCCTATTTTACAAATATTACTGGGTATATTCCATAGCTCAAAAACACAAATATTGACAATTTGTATAATTTGTAATATCTATTAATTTTTTTGGTGGCTGAAGGTGGGTGGGGCCAGGCCCGTGGCCCTCTATTGGCCGGCCGCCACTGTTCATGATACAGACCCTCATGTGTGGAAAGCAGGCGCTCGCTCTGCTATAAGTACGATTGTTTGCACTATTGGGCATGGAGGTCACACAGGGTGTGTGGACCGACCTGCAGAGCTATTTTAACCACTTTGATGAGAAAAGAATTCTTGGAGAGCAGATAAGTAAGTGCAAAGAAAACTTGGTAAAAAGAATTTAGCCAATGGCGTTTGTTTTTTCTAATAATCATTATCAAGAATTAGTCTGACTCATTAAAGTATATTCATTACTTTTACTTTCATTACTTTGTGTTCTGTTAATTTTTTTCAGCAACAATAAAATTGTTCCTGCAACTAAAGTAAACGCAACAATTTCTAATCTCAGTCTGCACGGCGTCCTTCTGCGAGGCAATAATGGAGAACGTGGTCAGCTGACTTTTATTACTTTTTCATAACATCCTCTTCTGGGTCAATAAAGCATTGACCAGTCATGAAAGAAAGTGACTGACAGCATTTGATTGGTATTTATTGGATGAAGAAAGCGAGGAAATAAATCTCAATGGCTTTAGCTTAAAAGGACAACATTCACAAAAAGACATCTTCCGCATTCTTGAAGAAAAATGTCCTCCAACAATTGGAAAATAGCTACGTTGTTGTTGTTACTAATTGAATAGCTTTTACATGTTTGAACAACTCAACAGAGACTTAATTAGAGTGACATGATAAACTCCAATTCTTTGAATTATTTTACTCAGTTCAATTTATTTAAATAGAGAAAAACAAATTTTCCTCAGAATGCTTCACAATCTGTACAACATCCTCTGTCCATAAACCCATGCATTGTAAAAAGGAAAAAAAATCCCCCCAAAAGTGGAAGAGGGATGTTCCTCTGTCGTTTTTTTTGTTTTTTGGGGGGGTTTTCCTGATCCAATGTGAGGTCCCGGGACGGGGCTATCGTATGTGTACATATTGTAAAGCCCTCCGAGGGAAATTTGTAATTTGTGATTCTGGTCTATACAAAATATATTGAATTTAATTGAATTTACAATGCACATTTAAAAAGCAACCGCAGTTGATCAACAGGCACAACAGGAATAAAAACAACAGGACGTAATAAATCAGTAAACATGATGTTTACCGACAGCGACATTGAACTTTTTAGCTGATAAATATTACAGTAGTGTTTGTACGCTTTAAACTGATCTGAACTAAGAGATACAAAGGAGTTTACAATAAATTTAGGAAGTATCTTAGTGCCCGCACCACCCGGTTTATTTCCTCGACCCTTTGCTGCCAGAGGACGTTGCGACATCGTGACGGACACGTGCGTAGATAGCTAGCAAGACTGCGCTAGCATACAGAAGCAAAGAGCTAGTTTAGCATCGGGAGTACCGAGAAAACATCGGAAAAGGTAGACCCCGGATTGTTTCCTTGTACATAACAATGACTGCGCTGAAGAAAGCTAACAACGAGACTGTAACCAAATACGTTATCCGAGCTGAGCAGATCATAACAGCACTCAGGGGTGCAGGTGAAGCACCGAGTGAGGGACTGATGATGGCGATGATCATGAGGGGGTTACCGGAGAAGTACAAGCCGTTCACACTGATGGTGACGCATGGCTCAGCAGACATGACGCTGGGAGAGTTCAAGGCAAAGTTGAAAAACTTCAAGGCTTCAGAAGACTCAGACCCAGTCGTGGAAGAGGTGGGAGAAAGGGTGCTGAGGGCCCAAGCGGCGCCAAGGAAAAAGACCGGGCCAATGGAGATAGTGTGTTGGTGGTGCGGAGAAAAAGGCCACAGAAGGGATGACTGCACAGAGAAAGTTTGGTGTAGTTTTTTCAAAAACAGGGGGCACACAGACAAGGCGTGCTCAAAGAAAGAGCGTGAACGAAGCACCCGATGTGTGTGTGTCCAAGATGGCGGCGACGGCGGTGGGCGTAGAACAGGTCGTGAACAAGATAGCGCCCGGGAAGTCGCGGGAGGAGAAGACCGCACCTTCAGGGCACACGCAGAAGATGCCAGCCTCTCAGGGCAACGGCTACAGACCCAAAGAAAGGGGCTAATCGTGGACACGGGCGCGTCGTCCCACATCATCAACGACAGGAGCAAATTCAAGAGCTTCGACAGCACCTTCAAGCCGGAGAGACACAGCATGGAGCTGGCAGACGGGAAGCGTACCGTCGGGGTGGCACAAGGCAGGGGGGATGCACAAGTATGCCTCATAAACAGCGTGGGGCGCCGGTGTGCAGTGACTTTAAAGAACGGCCTCTACATCCCCTCGTATCCGAAGAACTCTTCTCAGTGAAGTCTGCTACCTCTCAAGGTGCCAAAGTGTTCTTCGACGAAGGTAAAGATGTCATAGTGATGCCGGGTGGCACAAGGTATAATATTTATGTATGTAAGAAAATGTACTACTTGCAAACCGAGTGTGATATAGATGACGTGTGTCCTGTCAGCTATGATATCCAGACATGGCATGAGATAATGGGTCACTGCAATTACGAAGATATCTTGAAACTGCAGGATGTAACAGAAGGCATGCACATTAAAGGTGAAAAGCGTAGGCCTAATAAAGAATGTGCAGTGTGCATAGAGGGAAAATTCACTCAAACGAGAAACAGAGATCCGACTGATAAGGTAAAGGCACCACTTGAGCTGGTGAACACAGACCTGACTGGTCCAGTAAACAATGAGTCCATAGATGGTTTCAAGTACATGCAGTCTTTCACAGATGTGTTTCCGGGGGCAGTGTTTGTTTACTTCCTGAAAGCAAAAAGTGATGCAGTTCAGGCCACGGAGAAGTACCTGGCAGATGTAGCGCCTTATGGCACTGTGAAATGTATTAGATCAGATAACGGGACTGAGTTCACGAACAGAGAGTTTCAGACACTACTGAGAAAGAACAAAATCAGACACGAGACTTCCTGTCCTTACTCCCTGCACCAGAACGGGACAGCGGAAAGGGAAGGGCGCACTCTTTTTGAGATGGCCAGATGTAAGCTTATTGACAGTGACCTACCTAAGAGTCTTTGGCACTATGCTATCCAGGAAGCAGCCTATATCAGCAACCGGTGCTTTAACAAACACACAGGCACTACTCCATGTACAGCACTGACGGGTAAAAGATGCAATCTAGCCAGTGTACATAAGTTTGGCTCAGTGTGCTATGCCTACCAGCAAGACAGAGGAAAACTAGATTCTAGGTGTGAGAAAGGTCTCTTTGTGGTTCATGACAAGGGCAGTCCCGCCTATCTAGTTTACTACCCCGGTAAAGGAAAAGTGCAGAAGCACAGACTGGTAAAGTTTGCCACCAAGACAACTTGTGAAAACGAGACTCAGACACAGGAGCTAGGACTGAACCCCACGATTGATTATGACGAGACATTCTCACCAACAGCCAATCTTACAAGTATACGGGTAAGTGATGCAGAAGGCAGCCCAAGACGATTTGATCTTGCATCAAATGGACGTGAAAACAGCCTATCTGCACGCCCCCATTGATCGAGATACCTACATGGAACAACCTGAAGGTTACGAAAAAGAGGGAGAGAAGCTAGTGTGTAAACTAGAGAAATCAATTTACGGCCTGAAACAGTCGGGGCATAATTGGAATGAGATGCTCCACACATGTCTAGTAGATGACAACTTCACTCAGAACCCGACAGACCACTGTGTCTACACAAAAGAGTCTAAAGAGGCAGGGAAGGTAATAGTAGTTATCTGGGTGGATGATCTTATCATTGCAGCCAGCAGCAACAAGAGTCTAGAGAAAGTGAAAAACATGTTGTCTACCAGATTTAAAATGAAGGACCTAGGTAGGTTGAAGTATTTTCTGGGCATGGCCTTCAGCCCGTCTGATGGCTGTGTAAAAGTGTCACAAACGAGGTATGTTGAAAAGATACTGGAACGTTTCGACATGCAGGAGTGTAGGATCAGAGACATGTGACCCAAAGTTCGACTACTCTGAAGATGCACCTAAAATGTCTGATGTGAAGAAGTACAGAGAGGCTGTCGGCAGCCTCATTTACTTGACAACCTGTACACGTCCTGACCTATGTTTCGTGGTGAGCAAGTTATCACAGCATTTTGCTGACCCTACAGATGAACACTGGGTTACGGTGAAACATGTTTTGCGTTATCTCAGGGGTACTGCAGACAAACAGCTCTGCTTCAGAAAGAGCGGAGAGAGTCTAGGCCTACAGGCATATAGTGACGAAGACTGGGCTGCGGACGCTAGTGACAGACGCAGTACCACCGGGTTTTGTGTGGGTATGGGTAAAGACAGCTCCTTTGTCTCTTGGAAAACCAAGAAGCAACCCACGGTAGCATAATCTACATGCGAAGCCGAGTACATGGCTCTAGCTCTAGCAATACAGGAGTGTATTTATTTGGAGCAACTACTGGGAGGTATAGATACCTATGTGTATAAGAAAACTGTTGTTTATGAGGACAACCAGGGAACAATTGTGCTTGCCAGGAACCCTGTGTGTAGACAAAGATGTATGCATGTAGACATTAAATATCACTTCATTAGGTCTACCATAAGGGAAGATAAGATGTCACTTGCTTACAGCTTGTAGCAAATAAACAATGCCGTGCATTGATGGCTGAAGAGACAAACGTCTGAACGTCCGTTCATTCCTCAGAATTATTATTCCGTTGTGCAGGTAGGCAAAAGGTATAAGCCTACCTGTTAACAATCAGGAACACAATAACTGATGAGATCAGAGAGACTGCGGTTGACCATGTTGTCAACCATGGGATGACCATGAGGGAGGCTGGGCAACGGGTTCAACCAAATCTGAGCCGCTATACTGTTGCAGGTATCATCCGGATATTTCGAAATGAGAACCGGTAAGTAACTGTAAGTGCTGTAGACTTACTGGTACAGTAATATGTACTGCACTTTCATAATGAGAAGGATCTATCACTATAACCATTTACGTAAATGTTTTTACAGAACTGTAAGAAAACCAATATCTGGTGAAAGAGGTCGACTGTTCACCCCAGAGCAGGAGACCCACATTGTAAATATGGTCATTGCAAATAACTGCATCAGACTCCGAGAATTGCAGGCCCACATACTAGCAGACAACACCATATTCCAAAACGTCAACAGAGTTATTCTCTCTGTACTGTCTCGTCTACTGAAACGCAATAGGATTAGGATGAAGCAGCTGTACAGAGTCCGTTTTGAAAGAAACACAGACCGTATAAAACAACTGAGATATGAATATGTGCAGGTAAGAGTTTTGCAAGAATTGTTTGCTTTTGCAAAAGAGATATATAATGTTTTGCTGGTTTGGTGTAAGGTTTTGTGGTTAGTGTGTAGAGTTTTGCAAAAATAGCCTATAGTTTCAAAGATAGTGCCTCAGCAATCAGAAAAAAACTGTAATCAAGACGGATGCCACAGTATCATTCAAAATGGATGCCGTACCCTATAGAACTGAAAAACAACTCCTCTAAGGGAGACCACCAGTTAGCTACACAAGAGGGCGGAGTGATGACGTCAAGTACCGGAAGCGTGAAGATGCTAGAGTGCCTTCTGTAAAACCGACCCAAAGGCTGACTCCGCCTACAAGACCAAACGTAACTTATTGTTCAAGGTCCATAAGTTGAATGCAAAAACGGCTAACTGTTTACTGCCTGAACTGTTTATCGTCTGAACTGTTTACAGGTCTATGGACGCTGTGAATTATGCACCCTCAGCTGAGAATGTTATACTTTATCACCATAGAATTTTTATTGTTTTTATTGTAAAAATAAAAAGACAATACATAGACATAACATCAAGAGGACGACATGTACAAATAAAAAGACAATACATAGACATAACATCAAGAGGACGACAAAACAGTGAGACAGGCCAGCAAATCCATTGAAATTTATTCGATCATTAGGTTTTTCCAGTGTGTGATGTGTATGTTATTACTCAATTTCCAGTTCATGAGGATAGTTTTCTTGGCGATAGTTAGGGCCACGAGGAGTAATTGCCGGTTTGTTTTGCTGAGGTTTGTTGTTGAGATGTCTCCTAGTAAGCACAGTGTAGGGGATAATGGGACGAGGCAGACCAGGAAGACAGACAGTGACTCAGTTATTTTTCTCCAAAAGTGTTGAACTGGTGTGCAGTGCCAGGTGAACGTAGCTATCCAGACTATTTTGAGTGCAATGTGGACAGATGTCTGATGTGAATCCCATTTTAAACATTTTTAGCCCCGTGTAGTGAATTATGTGAAGTATTTTATATTGTATTAGTTGTAAATTTGCATTTTTGGACATGAAGTAAATGTTATTGCAGATTTGGGTCCAGAAGTCAGCATCATGAGTGATGGATAAATCTAATTCCCATTTTCTTGACGGTATGGATAGTGTTTGGTCAGACTGTGATATTATCCTACATATTTTTTAGATTAATTTAAGGAGGTGATATTAATTAATAGTGAAGTTATGGGAGGTAATTCTAGATCAGTGGCCTTAATGTTGAATTTGGATTGAATGGATGATTTGAGTTGCAGATATTTCAGAAAGTGATTGTTCCCAATGCCATACTTCTGAACCAAATGGGAGAATGAAACCAGGGTATTGTTGTAGAAGATGTGTTTCAAATGAGTGATGCCTTTAGCCGACCATGTCTGGAGATATAGAGGTTTATTGTTGCTTAGGAAGTCAGGATTGTTCCATATAAGTGTAAAATGTGAGGGCGCAAAGGTGATGTTTGTGATTTTGTGGAATTTCTGCTATTGTTAGTGTTTTGAAGCAAGGATGGCAGATTGATTGATTGGCTGAGAATTAGGAGGTCTGAAATCTGAATGTCCTTGCAAAATGTCTGTTCTATACCTATGTGTAATCTGATTGGTTGGGGTGAATCGATTTAAGAATATATTGAAGTTGATTTGCTAGTAAGTAGTGGAAAAAAGGAGGGGCTTCAAGTCCTCCTTGTGTTTTGGGTTTTTGTAGAGTTGCCAGTTTAATTCTTGGTGTTTTATTTTTCCAGTAGAATTGCGTAATCATTGAGTCAAGAGATTTAAACCAGGAATGGGTGGGTTGAGATGGCATCATTGTGAGTAGGTAGTATTGTCATTTTAACTGTAGCTACAGTATTATGCCAATAAGTGATAGTGGTAAATTCATCCAGCGGAGGAGATCGTCAGTTATTGTTTTAAGTAGTAGAGTGAAGTTGAGTGTGAACAGCACCGAGAGTCTGGGGGCAGTGTTGGGGTAGTTACTCAGAAAAAGTAACTAGTTACAAGTTCCTAGTTACTTCTGGAAATGTAATTAGATTACTTTACTAGTTACTGCATTTGAAAAGTTCCCTACTAGTTACTTTACTTTCCATTTTTTTTAAGCAAATGTCGAAATTAACCGCAAAGATACATGGCCAAACATCATGGCCCTTTCATCACTTCATCACTATTTTCAATTTTCAATAAAGGGCATCTCTTAGCCTTTCCACATAGTGTATTGTAAACATGTAAAACAAAATGGCATATAAAACTCAGCCATTAACTTGAACGAACATTAACCCTGTTCACACTGTCAGACCAAAGAAATATGCCTCACTTTAAAATCCAAACAGCAGGATACAAGAGGCTATGTATGGTGGGGACATTCAGGTCAAACAGCATAACACATTAAAACAGGCCAAAAACAGGCTTTTGGAAACATGAGACCTCACTAAACCAAATGGGGGGCCTAACTCCTAAGAACAAAACCAGCTAGTTATAGGAATCATTGTAGTGGTTTAAGAAAAATAAATGGCACTTGTAGTAAAAGTCTCTGGAATATTTTATCCGACAGCCTGTTCCTCCTTGGGGTCAGAACAATACTGCCCAGGCTGAAAAGCCTTTTGACAGTGTTGTAACTTGTTTTATTACATGATTTACTCTTATTGTGAAGAGCATGTAAACAGGAAGTGCTTTTACTTTGAAGGCAGAAAGTACAATGATACGTGCTTGTTGACGCTGTGACTGGACAGATGACAGCAGTTGCACCTCTCGCCTGGACATAGAGTGCATTTTACACTCATATTTTTACCCTTTCGAGCAACTAAGTTAAAATAATGTGAATATCGCCACTGGCTGAACCCTCCTGTCTCCGTCTCATCCATTTCCCGCTTCCCTCCTTCTACGCACCAGCAGCTATGTCACTCAAATCACTCAAATCGGAGTTCTGTGATAGATTGTTCATGCAGGTAGTGTCGTGTGACTCGCGCGCCGCTAAAAGAGAACTTTTCGGAATAGTAAAAATGGCTTGAGTAACGCAGGAAAGCGCGTTCCTGAGGTCTAGTAAAGTAGTGTAGTTACCAATATTTTGAGTGTAATGCGTTACTTTACTTCGTTACCTATAATAGTAATATCGTTACTGTAATCCGTTACTTTGTAACTTGTTACCCCCAACACTGCCTTGGGGAAATATGTATTCCTAAATAAGTGATGACACCGGTGCAAAAAGGGATAGGTGGTGTATGGGCTGCCCCATCCCAACTGTTACTTTCTAATGGAAGAATGGATGATTTGTTCCAGTTGATGGAGTAGTCAGAGATTTTAGAGAATGATTCAATTATTTTTGATAGTTTCCTGTAATGATGAGTAGGGTTTTTGGAGGAAGAGCAATATATCATCTGCATAGAGGCTAAGTGGGCATGTTATATACACTCACCTAAAGGATTATTAGGAACACCTGTTCAATTTCTCATTAATGCAATTATCTAATCAACCAATCACATGGCAGTTGCTTCAATGCATTTAGGGGTGTGGTCCTGGTCAAAACAATCTCCTGAACTCCAAACTGAATGTCAGAATGGGAAAGAAAGGTGATTTAAGCAATTTTGAGCGTGGCATGGTTGTTGGTGCCAGACGGGCCGGTCTGAGTATTTCACAATCTGCTCAGCTACTGGGATTCTCACGCACAACCATTTCTAGGGTTTAAGAATGGTGTGAAAAGGGAAAAACATCCAGTATGCGGCAGTCCTGTGGGCGAAAATGCCTTGTTGATGCTAGAGGTCAGAGGAGAATGGGCCGACTGATTCAAGCTGATAGAAAAGCAACTTTGACTGAAATAACCACTCGTTACAACCAAAGTATGCAGCAAAGCATTTGTGAAGCCACAACACGCACAACTTTGAGGCGGATGGGCTACAACAGCAGAAGACCCCACCGGGAACCACTCATCTCCACGACAAATAGGAAAAAGAGGCTACAATTTGCAAGAGCTCACCAAAATTGGACAGTTGAAGACTGGAAAAATGTTGCCTGGTCTGATGAGTCTCGATTTCTGTTGAGACATTCAGATGGTCGAGTCAAAATTTGGCGTAAACAGAATGAGAACATGGATCCATCATGCCTTGTTACCACTGTGCAGGCTGGTGGTGGTGGGGTAATGGTGTGGGGGATGTTTTCTTGGCACACTTTAGGCCCCTTAGTGCCAATTGGGCATCGTTTAAATGCCACGGCCTACCTGAGCATTGTTTCTGACCATGTCCATCCCTTTATGGCCACTATGTACCCATCCTCTGATGGCTACTTCCAGCAGGATAATGCACCATGTCACAAAGCTCGAATCATTTCTATTTGGTTTCTTGAACATGACAATGAGTTCACTGTACTAAAATGCCCCCCACAGTCACCAGATCTCAACCCAATAGAGCATCTTTGGGATGTGGTGGAACAGGAGCTTCGTGCCCTGGATGTGCATCCCACAAATCTCCATCAACTGCAAGATGCTATCCTATCAATATGGGCCAACATTTCTAAAGAACGCTTTCAGCACCTTGTTGAATCAATGCCACGTAGAATTAAGGCAGTTCTGAAGGCGAAAGGGGGTCAAACACAGTATTAGTATGGTGTTCCTAATAATCCTTTAGGTGAGTGTGTATATATATATATATATATATATATATATATATATATATATATATATATATATATATATATATATAACATGCGTTTACTTTATGCTTAAATTATCAATCTTTTACTTTTTTTTAAGCATAAAGTAAACGCATGTTAACATTATACCTTTGATATTGCATTCATCTACTCTTGTCTGTTTTTGTAGGATACAAACCAGAACCCAAGAACAGCTGCCCTGCTTGGTCTTCATGCTACTATCTTTCAGAGGATTCCTTCGACATAATCTGGATGTGTAATGTAAGACTGTATTTCCAAATGTACTATACTCAATGGTTGTAATACGACAATGGTAACATGTTTTGTGTTCATTAGCCTTATTACCCATAGCCACACACATTTTTATAGACATTTTGTATAATTACAAACTACCTTTTCAATGGAGTCTCCTTCACCTTTTTTGTTTCAGGGATTTTTAATGAGGACTCTCAAAACATTGAACTAGTACTATTTCGGAGATGTCAGTTAAGATGTGAATGTCTTTATGCCTTCAGGTTCATGGAGAAACCCTGGATGAATGCAGGTTGGATTGTTGATGGGACACGAAGGCATTCTGCATGATTCACTTCCTTTGGAAGTCTTCGATGTGGCCGAGGCAGCAGAGAAGATCATCCAACATGAGCTCAGAGACGTGCCCACAGGCTTCATGTTGATGGCAAAATCTACTGCCTTGACCTGGAGTACCCCCGTAATATGAACGACACCTTTGAGTTGTTTTTTCTATATATATTTTTCTATTTGGGTGTGTTGAGATGTACTTGTAGCGAATGTTTCAGTCTGTGTATATTTTCTTCCAATAAATGTTATATCTTTTGAACAGAATTAGGACTCATTGGTCATTTCTTGTTTATAAAGCAAGCCTGTTTGATCTGGATGAATTATGGATGGAGTGACTTGTTCTAATCTGTGAGCTAGTGCCTTAGTGATGATTTTAATCTACATTGAGGAGTGAAATGGGGCGGTAACTAAGAGTTGGTTCTTTGTTTGGTTTGAGGAGTGATATACATGCTGTATTTATGTTAACTGGAAATTGCGAATTTTGCTTTATTTCAGTTATCATATTGTTAAAGAGTGGAGCTATAATGGACCAAAAGTGTTTGTAGAACTCATCAGGGAAGCCATCAGGTCCTGGTGCTTTGTTATAGGGCATAAGCTTGAGGACAGCAAAAAGTTCTTCCTGTGTTAATGGTGAGTCAAGTATGTTATTTTGTTCTTTGTTAATCTGTGGTAGATCAATGCTGTTGAGAAATAAATACATTTCTTCTTGATTAGCGTTCTTTTCAGATGAATATAGATTGGCGTAAACACTTCTGAAGATTGTATTGATGTCCTCGGGTGAATTTGTGGGTTTCCCCGCTGAGTCCTTGAATGATTGAGATAGTTGTTTTTTCTTTGTTTCGTGACTTAGACAAATGTTCTCGTCTAAGTCTGTGAATTAGGAATTGAGTTTTATTATTCATAATTTCATTTATTTGGAATTGATACTTTCTTAATTCGTTTTGGGTTTCCGCTGTTGGATTACTTGCATTAATGATTTGAAGTCGGTTGATTTGTTGTTCCAGTTCAGCTTTCTTTTTTTTTTTGTAAACGGAGAATGAGATGATTATTCCTCTTAAAACTGCTTTCCCCGTTTCCCATAAAAGTGTCGATGATGACTCTGGGGAATCATTTATTTCTAGGAAGGTCGTCCACTCTTTTTGAATGAGACTGAGGGTCTTTGAAAGAGATATATTGAAGCGCCATCTAGTGACAGGTTTATGTTTGCTAATTCTGTTCCATGTAAATATTACGGGAGCATGATCACTAATAATGATGGGACAAATCTTCGAGTCTGAAATATTTGATATAATTGAATTGCTGTTAAGGAAGAAGTCAATGCGTGAGTATGAGCGATGAAGCAGAGAGTATAATGAGTATTCTCTTGAGTTTGGGTTCTGTAATCGCCAACTATCACCAAGACCAAAATCGCTCATGAACTGTTTTATTGTTTCTGTGGATTGCCAGGTACGCTTATTATTTGTAATATTAGATCTGTCTACTGATGGGTTGATAACTGTGTTAAAATCACCTCCTATTATGACTGGGCAATTGCACATTTTTGAGAAGGACGAAAACAAATTATAAAAAAAGGATGGGTCATCAGTGTTTGGGCCATAAACATTACAGATTGTGACTGGGCTATTGTTGATGGATATGTTTATAATGATAAAGCGGCCTTCAGGATCGGCGATAGTGGAAATGTGGATAAATGAAACTTTCTTATTAATTAAAATGCAAACTGCTTGCAGTTTAGTCAGATGATTCGGAACTTTAATTATTTTTGCCTGAGAGCCAATTCCATGGATATTCCAGGTTAAGAATTTGAGAGAAGACATGTTGATTGAGTTACTATAAATTGAACGTTAATGTCTAGCAGGGGTCTAGAAGAGCAGGGAGTTGCATCCTTATTGCGGTACAATTGTCCATCTATGTATAGTTTGTCCAGGGATATTATTGCTTTCTTTCCTTCTTTCATCATGTTTTTACGGATTGGAAACAAGACTTTGCGTCGTTGCATGATTTCTTTTGGATATTGATCGTTGAGACCGTAATCCGTTCCTTTGAGCTGCCTTCCTTGTTGTCGGACCTGTTCTTTTTGTTTGTAGTGTTCAAATTTAGCGATGATTGGCCGTGGTCGGGTATCGTTGTTCTTCGGTCCCAGACGGTGTACGCGATGGAATGTTATGTTGTTGACGGTCTCTGCGGGTAGTTTAAACTGTATGGACATGAATTCTTTGATTGATTTTTCGGGGTCTTCCGAGGTCTCTTCGCTAATGCCGGTAAAGACTAGATTGTCACTCATACTGCGCGTTTGCAAATCCAAGATGGTTTGGTTCAAAGCTTTGTTGTCAGCGGTAACAGAGAAGAGCTGGGTGGTTATCGTGCTGACAGATTGATGGAGCGACTTGTTGTTATTAAGAGTGTCAATTTGGCTTTGACTGAATTCCAGGCTGTGGCACAGACCCTGGAATTCCCAGTGTAATACTTCGATAAGCGGAAGTCTGGCGTCAAAGCTGGAAAGTTTGTTTTCAATGGACATGAGTATGTCACTTACCCCGGAGCAGCATGGTGGATTGGGTGAAGTGGGTGTATTTGTACCTGTGCTAGTACGGGCTTTTTTGCTGTGTGAAAAGGGCATCTCCTCGGAGTCATTTGTCTTGGTCTTGTCCATGATGCAGATTTACCCGAAGCACTCGTCAATAAATTCTTCCAAATCGTCCAGTTCGAAATATATTGTAGTCCAGTTTTTTAGTGAATTAGATATTGGGTGGAGAGGGAAAATATCAGGGTTTTAAGTCTGATAAGAAAAGTTTGTTTCGACAGTAGTCTAGCAGCTGGGGGCTGCCATCTTGTTGCACCTTGACACTAATCTGACGTCACTCCTCCATGCAGATCCCGTCACCGAGCTGCAGATCTCCCGTCACCGAGCTGTAGATCTCCACCATTGATTTTTTGATTCAATCTGTTTTATTATAACACACCGAATCCGGAATTCTCTTCGCGTCCATCCAAAGATTTTTGAACACAACAGAAGTCAAAAGTCTGTACCTTTGTATTATTTTCTGGTATGTATGTAGAACATAATTTGAAAATTGTGTAAATGTTTAAAATCAGTGGTGTGAATGAAGACGATTACACAGCAGTGGGGAATGCTTTTCTCTCCGCAGCGCATTTGTGTTCATTGTGCGAATGTGTCAGGTCTCGGGCAGTGTGCACGGCCCATGTGCATGCAAATGTATGTACTCAAGCCTGTGTGTTTGTTTCGAGTGTGTGTGTGTGTGTGTGTGTGTGTGTGTGTGTGTGTGTGTGTGCACTTTAAATTTGTTTTTATGCAGGTCGTATTATTTTAAGACGTCATATTTATTGCCCACAGCGTGAAGGCCGGTCCGCAAATATTGTCTTACATGAAACCAGTCCATGGCGCAAAAAAGGTTGTGCACAGCTAAAATAGAACATAAAGCAGGTTATGCTTTAGGGCGGGGCTTACTGTGATCAAAACCGTATACGGCATCTCCACGTCACTCCTCTGCGTTCCAATTACGGTGACTTCTCTTCATTGGTTCCATCGGCAGTCCACAAACCAATGGGTGACGTCACGATGACAACGTCCAATTTTTATACAGTCGGTATGACATCATTTCTGTGTCTTCCTACACAATGTACCACGCCCACCCACTGCTCGCTGTGATTTGCCAGAAGGGTGAGTATGAAACACTTTGGATTTCCACACCGGTTCGACAGCACGTCTTACAACCTCGTTGTGATCCAGCATGAACCCGACCTTGAGGATTGTTGAGTGGAGGAAAAACAAGCGGGGGAGGGATGACGAGAGCTGAATATTTATTTTAAGTCATTTTATTGAACAACTAAAAGCACAAGAATTCCGTGTTACACTTGATCGAAAACAAAAGAAGTACAATTCAGTATCTCAAAACTAGACCTCCATCATCTCTCAGCTCAATACGTCCATATTGCAGTGGAGTGTATCTACGATGCTATAATAGCTGGACGTCTCGCGCGAGGATTTCCCTGACAAAAAGAGCAAGTGAGCGACATATATATTCATTCAACATGTTCATCATTTTGTCACAGAGGGGGAGAGAAAGATTAAATTAAAAAGAGAAGGAAGGAAGGAATGCCAGGGAGAGGGAATGAGCAGGCACAGAGCGAGAGAGAGAGAGAACAAAGAGAAAAGAGAAAAGAAGGGATGAGCATATTTGACTGAGAAGATGAGATGAGAGCGCTGTAAATACATTTTAATTTTTTTTAAAGGAGAGGAGAGGAGGGTGATGAAAAAAGGAGGAGGGGCGAGGAAATGGAGGCCGAAGAGTCAACGGGGGACTTTTTTGGATTTTACATGTAAAACGACAGGAGGAAAGAGAGGGTGATATAAGATGAGGGAGAGGAGGGAGGGGCAGGACGAGAGGAGAGTAATGAAAAGAAGCGAAGGAGAAGGGAGGTCAGAGAGAGGTGGACAGCTGATGTGAGAGAGGTGAGGGAGGGCTCAGAAAGGAGGAGAGGAAGGGGAGGCTAGGGAGGGAGAGGATTCATGACAGTTTACTTTAATCTAGAACTTCTTTCTTTTGAATCATTTTTGGAGATAAAACCTGCATCAGCGTGTCAGGACCCTGTCTGATCCTCTAAATCTAAATGCCATCCTACTAATTCTCCATGATGCACCTCTAATGGGAAGATAATTAATTTGTGACGCACTGAAATCTTTTAGCGGAGCTAGCAACAGTACAAGCGGGTTTAAAGCCGAAGCGTTCACTATGAGCTGAAGAAACCTCATGACCACATTCCAGAAGTACAGATTAAAAAGGGCATTTAAGATTACATTTTCCATGCATGCGTACACATGAAGTACTATTGATATTTTCTGTTTGATTGTTTTCTGTAACTTGTTGGGTTATGATGCCTTCAATGACATGCAAATAAATAAGGCAAACAAATAAACACAAATGGATATATAGAGCAGATGATTGACGGACTGTAAGGTCGCTTTATGGCAATACACAGACATGACCCACAGCGTACAAGCTGTCTGCTATCAACTAACTGCCTGGAGGAGATACACGTAACGACGTTGGATGGTACGAGGAGCGCCCGAACGCACCGCTCACTTTTGGCCCCTGAAGGAAACCTTCTCGGGTCCAGTCTTGTTCTCGCTGCTCGTCAGATCTGTCCAAGTGGACCCACGCGTTTCTATTCCTTCACTTTGAGCTGAGATGTTACGGAGACCCTCCCTGTCTCACCCCTCACACCTGACCTCTCTCTCCCTCTCTCGTCCCCTGTTCCTCTGCTTTCATTTCAAATCTCTGCAGTATTTCCTCCCATCCCCAATTATCCTGTCACCCGAACCTGGTGTGTGTGTGTGTGTGTGTGTGTGTGTGTGTGTGTGTGTGTGTGTGTGTGTGTATGTGTGTGTGTGTGTGTGTGTCTCTGACATATCCATCCTTACAGATAATTGTATGTTGAGTCATGACATCAAACAGCTGCCAGGGATGTGTGGAGAGAGAGAGAGAGAGAGAGAGAGAGAGAGAGAGAGAGAGAGAGAAATATTCCTGGCTGTGTGGCGATGAGGAGGGGGATCAGAAGAAGGAAAATGTTTAAAGACATCAAACACTGCCCATGATTTAGTACGACTCCTGCAGCCAGCTAACATGGACAACTCAGAGTTATGGCATACTCACGTGCTTTTTACACAATACATCCAAGCAGTTTGCAGATGGGGGGGAGATATGGATCGCAAAACTCCGTTGGATTTTCTTGACTGAATGACAATATTCCATCTTATCTTTTTTTTTCTCCAGTGGACACACTTTCATTTTTATGTGTGAAAAAATGATTACAAAGGGGGACAAAAGCAATGTGACGTGTTTAACTATGAGGTACAAGAGTAAACATGGAGGTCCAGCGAAATGGATGCAGATGAGCACGTGTGGAATTTATGTGTGTGTGTGTGTGTGTGTGTGTGTGTGTGTGTACATATATACACACGTATATACATATATATATAATGGAGTGAGGAGGAGGGAAGCAAGTAGAAGAACAAATACATGTTAGAATGAATAAATAATACTAATGGCAATTAAAGTACACGTATAAGATAAATGAATAACCAAAATAAATGACTGATTAAAACTAAAAAGGTGCGTTCATCTTTACAGGGGGACAAATCCCAGCCATTCTACTTTACTTCTTTCTATTTTTCTATCTTTTTATTTCTACTTTTTATTGTGCGACTTGTCCAGCGTGTGCTGTGGGCCTCAAATGACTCATTTCACGTGACACATTATTTGAAACGCTGGTGTCTGTCTGCCTATATATATATATATATATATATATATATATATATATATATATATATATATATATATATATATATATATATATATATATATATATAAAAAGAGACGGAAACAGAGACAGAGGTGGACAGAGAAGCGAGACCGACCAAATGGACCTCGCTGCCTGAGTCATGAGAGGACACGCGGGCCCGACAGAGGCCCCTCCGAGCTGCTCCGACATGTTCCTATTGACCCCACAGTAATGGAGCCCGAACACTGGCAGCACTGAGCAGGCGCACAGACACAGTTTCCCCATTAGTTTCCGCAGGCCGGGGCAAGCCTAATGCATTACACGGGACATCGTTCTTGTGAAGGCCGGTGGCATTTCACGGGAAGTCCTTCTCAGCCGGATTTTGGACGCGAAAAGGGGAAACATCAGGTCACACGGAGTCAGTCCATGAGATGCCACACAAGCTGTTTAATGCTGAATTATTGAAACACAGTTTCACTTAAATTATGCACGGCGAGAAACCCTTGAAAGACTTTCTTCCTTGCTCTGATGTAACGCTGTCCTTCCAAACTTTAATAAGTAAAAGGGGCCTTTTATAACCGTCAAGAGGCCCCTCAGACTGCAGCTGCGGGGAGACTCCAGATTGGTCTTCGATGTGATGTTGGTGCCTTTAGTTCGTCAACCCTTTTGTGCATCGTGTGCCACAAGGGGGGGGGGGGGGGGTTGCACAAGAATCCCTGAAGTATCATGGCCAAGACAGCCGGACAGTTTATTTAACAGACAAATACAGGTTCAGCCATCGCAAAATCCTCAACGCAAGCACACACACACAAAGCTGCAGCACATTGGCGATTGGATGTTCAGCTTTTCTAAAGTAAAGGATATGCAGCAACAGCTCAATTCCTGTGTAATGCATGCAACATGTTTTTTTGCCATATTCACAATTTACCCGCAGTGCTTTGGTCTCTGTCTCTGCCACATCAACAAGGACCGATACAAGGTACTCTCTGCCTCCGCCAAAACCGGCCCGCGGTGGAATTATCTTATATATCCGCAGGATTGTATCTAATTACTATTAGAGCTGGCCCCCCGGTAAAGTGCACGCACCACTAATACTACAAATCCCACAATGCACTGCCAGTGCGTTGCCACGTGAGGGCCTGCAAGCGCGAGCCCTTGCACTACTCACTCATCAGCAGCTTTATGGAGCTAGTCACCAGTTGTCACCAAATTTCAGCTATCTCACTCTCCAAAAAATGGCTAAACGAAAGGTGGACTTTGAAAACAGAGGTTTTCAAGGCAGGTGGGAGGCAGAGTATATGTTCGCGGATATAAATGGCAAACCTGTTTGTCTTGTGTGCGGAGACGGTGTGGCTGTAGTGAAAGAATATAACGTAAGAAGACACTATGAAGCGAAACACCACGACAGGTACAAGCATCTGAACATGAAACAGAGGCTCCAGAAGGTAGAAGAGTTGAAAAGAAGTCTGGTATCACAGCAGGCTATGTTCACAAAAGCCAAATCACAAAGTGAGGCTGCTGTAAAGGCTAGTTTTATTGTGGCAGCAGAGGTCGCTAAATCAGCCCGGCCCTTTACCGAGGGAGAATTTGTCAAAAGCGGCATGATGAAAGTTTGCAACGTCGTGTGCCCAGATAACAGGAAAGTATTTTCAAATGTGAGCCTGAGCAGAAACACCGTTGTGTACGTGAGCTTGCCACCAATCTATATCAGCAGCTGGTGGGATAGGGAAAAGATTTCATCGCATACACCCTTGCTGTGGATGAGAGCAGCGACACTTCTGATACTGCCCAGCTGTCAATTTTCATCCGTGGAGTGGACTCAAGTCTGTGCGTAACAGAGGAACTTTTGGAATCAAGATCAATGCATGGCACGACTACGGGAAAAGATCTCTTTGAAGAGGTATCCAGATGTGTAAATGAAATGGGGCTGCCTTGGGATGAACTTGTGAGTGTGACAACAGATGGAGCGGTCAAAAGAATGGATTGGAGGGCAGGATTCGGGAGAAGATGCGAGAGGAAAACGGAGCTGACAGCTTATCACTGCATCATACACCAGGAAGCCTTGTGTGGCAAAGCCTTGAAAATGGAATATGTAATGAGCACCATAACACGAGCAGTTAACTTCATAAGAGCCAAAGGTGTAAATCAACGCCAGTTCAAGTCTTTTCTTGGAGGAGTTGGGTTCAGAGTATGCGTATCACACAGAGGAGCGATGGCTAAGCCAAGGAAAAGTGCTGAAAAGATGTTCCGAGTTGCATGAGGAGATCTATCAGTTCATGGAAAGCAAAGGGAAAGACAAAACAGAGCTCCAGGATGAAAAGTTGCTTGTGTGAAGTGGCGTTTCTGTGTGACATCACGAGCCATCTCAATGAGCTCAACCTGCAGCTTCAGGGGCGAGGCCATGTGATCACAGACATGTACACTGCAGCTGCGCCTGTCCACAGATGCTGCAAGAAAACTTGAGGCATTTTCCGTGCTGCCAAACTATGAAAGAGCAGGTCTCTACCGCCGTGTTCCCAAGTCCACAGTTTGCTGGAAAACTCAGCGTACTTGGTGCCGACTTCACACAGTGATTTGCCGACTTTGAAGCCCAAAAAAGCAGGTTTGAATTGCTCAGCAATCCATTTACAGCTGACGTGGAAAGCACACCAACCGACCTCCAAATGGAGCTGATTGAACTCCAATGTAGTGACACACTCAATGCAAAGTATGACTGTGGGCGCTGCACAGTTTCCACGTTTCATCCCCGACACAATGCCCCAGCTGCGTACCCAAGCTGCTCAAATGTTTGGCAGCACATACCTGTGTGAACAACTGTTCTCCTTGATGAAGGTAAACAAAACATCACACAGGAGTTGTCTTCCTGATGAACACCTTCACTCAATCCTGAGGATTTCTTCAGCTTAGAGCCTGACCCCAAACATTGATGAACTTGCATTCAAGATGAGATGTCAAGTATCTGGCTTAGACTAGTGAGCATCACAGAGCAGCAAACTGAGCTTTAATGTATCTTTTCGCACTTTTTTTCTTGTACCACAGGGCATGTTTGGTTTTTCTTTGGAGGAAATTAAGTTGTGGCTGTTGTTGGCCTGTGGAAAAATGTCTTCATTAGAAATTACTCTGGAAAAGCTGCAGATAGAGCCATAAGAAATTAATGTAACAGATGTTTCATTTATTTCATGTTTAATGTTGTTTTAATAGGCAATAGCTTAAGCTTTGTTAGTTCCAGGTTAAATATGTGCAATAAGTTAATTTAAACAAGTTTTGCAATAAACATTGAACCAGTCCGGCCCTCGACTTGTACCAATTTTTTTATTTTGGCCCACTGAGTTTGAGTTTGACACCCATGGTCTATTTTCCCCTCAATAAATTGTTCCATCAAATCAGAAAATATTGAGAAGGCTTACTGCACGTACGTCAAACCTAAAAAGTAAACTAAAATTCACTAACAAAGACCACGGCAATAGTGATACGAGTTTACAGATTGTTTATTGTTCGATGGAAAGAGAGGGCCAAGGGACCCGACCCTCTGTAGTGCTACAAAGAGCAGGATGAAACTATTTCAACTGGGTTTATTGTCGTATTGTTCTCAGTATTTAGATAAACTCAAGGGGTTTTGTGGCTTTTATTTAACAGCCATCCATACGTGTGGACCGACTTTCCTCGAGGTAGTGAACATGAATAATAAACAGCAGGAGAGAGCAGGAGAAACTGCTAATAAGCTCATTACTTAGCACAAGATGAAACATAAAAACCAATAACCTTAGCTGTGAATGCTTAAGAGGGGTCATCAGCACGATTGGAATGAGCCTTTGACCAATTAGATTGCTTCGCTCAGACCACTTGATGTGTAAATCAGTTTAACAGCTGATATAAATATGAAGTAGAAGGAAGCGTGTGGTTTTAAATGGGTTTTTGAACAGCCTGTGGACATGAATGAGTGGCTGAGGAAACCTGGGGAGCATGTGGTTTAAAAAACAAGTTCAGCGTATGAAAAAAATAACAACGCTGTGGTATTAAATTGGTTTCGGTGCTAAAAAGGTCTAAACATAGTGTGTTGAGGTGGGTGGTTTACTGTGCCGAGGGACCCTGTGGTCTGAGGGCTCACAGTCAAACAAGCCTGTAATAGTTCCCATTAAGCTGCAAGGAGGTGATAGCTCCATTTGTACACAGTGGGAGAGGATATTGTTAATTTCTCCTTGCTGACGATAGAGAGGGTTGCTTTTTTTCACAATGGATGGCAGCAGCTTGATCTCACAGAAATACGTGAAAATGCCCACCACCTCAAAACAAAATAAAGGCTCAAGCCAAGTCCATAAGGGATCCTTGGTCGCGGTGGTCACACGGATTAAAAGCATCCATGTGAATACGCCACCCTCAGAGCTGCTGACGTAGTTCCAACAGTAAGAAAGGTGGGGTGGATGGAGACTTTAAACACTTGGTGTAAAACACTCATTTTAAGGCCAATCACAATGTTTTTCCTAAACGTAACTAAGGCCGGTCTCAGACTGATTTTGAAATTGGGTTGCATCACACACATAACGTAGATGCTCTTTTCTCAAATCTTAAGACATACACACTAAAGGATTTGAACATAATTGAGCATCACAGCTTTGTAGCAAAAAAAGACGAAAGCTGAAGGCTAAGTCTCAAGGAGAAAATGGCTGGGGAGACATGGGTTGTCTATTCTTCAGCGGCCGTCTCTTTGTTGCAGACTTATCATTATCATCCACATTCTCCTCAATATCACAATTTGTTTTAATTATGGGGCTGTGAAAGGTTTGAGAGATTTGGGACCAACTCAACGGCGGAGAGCGAAGCTGGAGGGGAGATGGCGCAGAGTGCTGGATGGCATGCTGGCAGGATGGGCTGGGGAAGATGGCGTGGCTGACAGGTGCAGCTGATGAGAGCAGGCAGGCAGAGAACCGGTTTCTGGAACACAGAGAAACAAACAATTACTGAAGAGCAACAACACGAGGAAACATCCCTGATGTAACAACACGGACTGTATCAGCATTTAGCCAAGAGCGCACACAATCTCTGGAGCAGAGTGAGCGATGTGCTGACGAGCGGCTGGAGAGCCGGGGCAGATCCACAGAGCCTGATGAGATGCAGGTGTGCTCAAAATCAGCCAGCAGCAGGAGGGGCAGGGGGAGAGGCCACGCCCACAGCCACAGGGAGGCGGGCAGAAGATGGAACAGACAGGAAGAGGAAAAACCAGTCTTGGACGTGACTGTGTCCAGTCTGGTCTCGGCTTCCGTGATTTTGTTGCCTATACCCAAAGTTAAATATTTTTGTGGTGGTAGAGTTCCTCTGTCAGCTGGTCTGCCACTTTGCTCCCGACAGAAATATCTCCATAACCATTTGAAACATTTCGTATAGATATTCACACATTGGTTTGTGGACGGATGTTTTGAAGCCTCGATTTCGCCATCGCCATCTTGAATTACGGCTGTCGGCATGTTGTTATTTTATCCGCAACCAATGAACAGAAGTAACCATGTTTGGCACGCGGATGAGTGACGTAGAGACACCACATACACAGCTGGTAGCAACCTGTCAATCACAGTAGCCCAGCCCTAAAGCATCCCCTGCTTTATGGTCTGTTTGACTCTAAATGACCATAATTTACTAAATGAACATCATGCTGTATTGAAGAAGACTTGGAACTAGAGATTGAGACATAAACTCATTTTAAAAATGTTTACTGAGGGAGTAAATCCAGAGAGAAGTAGAGTCATTTATATAGACTTCTATACAACCAGACTTCTTTTAGCAACCGGAGGCCCCTGCTGGCCAATAGAGAGAATGCAGGTTTTGAGAACCGGAGGTTGCCACATGATACCCAGCCTAGGTTTTGCTTTTGAAACACAAGCGGTATTTCAGATAAATCTGATAAGACATGAGTAACAATTAAGGCAGCCTCAGTGACACTTGAAATGCAGAACTTCCTCTAAAGAATCAGAGAATAGTAGCTGCGCCGTTAGCCTACTAGACATGCTCCTTTACTTCCCTGTAGGGACCGAGAAAAATTTAACAACCAGAGGAAAGAAACTTATCAAAGGAACTCTGGGCTAAAGGCTAATCTCCCCACTGTGCAGCGCTGTGCTCTCATCCCCTGCAGAGTACAGCAGCAATCACTCAGCTCCTGTGCACGGACCAGACTCTAATGTGTCACACCTTAACCTATGCAAAAAAGAGCCCGGTAGAGAGGAGCTTCTTTGCCATTCTTAGTTTAGGACCCTCATCAGTCACTCCCCATGTGGTCTGGCCCTATCTTCCCAGTCCCTGTGGTGTACAGTAACTCTCTTTAACTCCCTGTGGTCTAATGTCCTTTTCTCTCTGTGCCTGTGCAGTAACACTCAAACCCATTTACGAACCTAATTCCAGTTACATTGTTGGCTATTCTTGGCAAATTGGCTCATTATGGCTTTTTTGTTGTTGTCTGTCTGCATGCAGATTGGGGAATTACAGCGGAGCCCTCGAAAGAGATCTTTTTTTCATACTTATCTTTTAAGGTAACTGAATAGGTTGCGAAAGGAGCCGGCACGCACAGCTTAGGAGGTTCATCACTTTGATTAGTAAGCTAACTGATGTACCACCCGTTCTCACTCCCAGCTTTTCAAATGTGGCAGCTTGGTCAGTGTCAAAAAAACTACGAGCCTTTACATGTACGTGGCAGTATTTCTGCTGGGACTAAAGGAGGAAGTCAACAAAGCCCACTTGGGGTGGCAGTTGGATGAGTCAAACAAACACAGGACTTTCACCCAGGAGAGTGCTATTTGTGTACCGTTGAATTATATGAAGTAGCTTTATTTATTGTTACGATAATCTTTTAACTAAGTATTTTGTTGCCTAAATCTAACCAAGTTATTACTTGTGGAAATGGACTTTGGAAGGAATTTGTCCTGGCGGGAGGTGCATAACAACAGTAAACATTTAACGATAAACATAAAACAATTAAAAAAGGGAGCATGAATATGTACAATTGGGTCTATAGAATATACAAATTAAAGTTAAAATAAAAATAAAGTAAAGTGCACAGAATTACGTGATTATGTGAAAGTGACAAGTGTAAAGTAAAGTAAAGTGGCAAGTGTATTTAAATATGTGGTCAAATCCTTTGAGTAATTGTTTGCGTTTTGACGCACGATTCGGCGTCTAAATTATGTTCTGGGACATTTCCCTGGAAGAGGGATCCTACTTTCTGTAAACCTGAGAATGACTCAGGAAGGAAATGGACTCGGCTACGGCTGTGCATATGAAAGGCCCTCAATAGACCGTTCTGAGAAACCTTTCAGCCTTTTGAGGACCTATGGTACATGTATACATGGACCAGGGTCTAAATTGTGCGCTTTGCCGGGATAAACTTTGGCGATTGGGCAAACACACCCAGCTGGTTCAACTCATGTATGGATCTAGTCTAGTACCAATTTAGGACCATTATGGGACAAGGGGAGAACATTTCTCTCTTTGTTTGATAACATTACAAGTAAAGTTAGGCTTTGCTTTTGGAGAGAAAAGAAAGTGAGAGGGGGCCATTTCTCAAAGCTGCACTATATTAGGGGAATACAAAGCCCCAAAAAAGAATCTTTAAAAAAAGAGAGGTAGAGGTAAGACTGATAGCTCAGCACTGCTGTGAGAAAAGAAAACCCACATTATTCTCCGATTGTTTGGCGTTTACTTTCTAAAGCACAAATACATAACCATCAAACATTCAACAGATGATTTGCTGTGTAGACATACGCTCTTAGTTTCATTTTCCTCCTCTGCTTTTTATTCAATACGTCCAGCATGCATCAGTAAATACAAAGCAGCAATAAATGTTGAGACAAAGAAGCAAAAGAAGCTTTTAGATGAACGGGCGGACACACTGGACAGTGTGTTTACCCTGCGACCACAAGTGGCCCTCGTCCCAGACGACTGATTTGCCTCATCTATGCCGGTCTTTAGACCAGTGTTGACTGAAGGAACCTTTTAGTTTCTTGTAAAGTAGTCCTGGGACGAAAATTACCACATACCTCTTAATAAAAAAACAGTATATGTCCACCAGACGCCTGAACGCATCTCATCCATAGCTCAGACTCTTTTCTTTACCTTAAATATCCCCAAAGTATCTCATCTCACCACTAGGAGTCCTCCTTAAGGTCAGTAGAGGTCAAGTTAAGTTCACAGAGCCACAAAATGCAATCTTTTGGTTTTGTGCACAGGGACACATTACAACAAAAGTGGGTTTTAGGCAACAACACCACTGGGGTAGGTTCAGGAAATGCATTGGTTAGGCTGTAAATAACTACTGTGATGTCATAAGAGGTAGTGTCATCAATGGGAGGTACATCCCCTCCCAGTGGTTGCAGCAGGGACACAATCCATCATGGCAGATGGAGAATGAACTGCAATTCTCATAGTCAGCAGGGCAGCCAGGCTCAACGCTGCTGCCCAGCTGGAGGAGATGAGGCTGATGACCCTGTGAAGAGCTGGTGTGAGGAGAGACAGAGGACAGGAGCGCAGGAGAAGAGAGGAGGTTTTATATCACGTTAAAGACAATGAACCAGGAGAAAACTGAAGTACTGATGTTTGTTTTGTACAACGACTTTTTGTCTGAATACAGAACTTTGAGTTAAAGATACCACTGCGTGTCATTTTGATCTGTGCACCCGCGCCTCACCTCACGATCCCGACCTCTCAAGACATCACACATCGTACAGTTAGGTTTAAGCAACACAACAACACTTGTGTTTGTGAAGTTGTTACCCATCATTGCCCCACAGCCACAAGTGTATATAAAACTATGATAACAGCAAGCTAAAACGGGCTAGTGCCACAACAACACACAGGCAAAGATTTTAGCAAACAGAATGACCTGCTCATTAAAGTCATAGGGCAGCTGGTCTCCTCATATAAGATGCTGGAATTCAAACAACATGCCATTAATGAATCGCCTCATTCATTAACACTGTGTTGTGTTCACAGTGACTCCCACCATTTCATGTGTGTTTCCACCATCAACATTGTTTTCTTTCTGAGCAACATAAAAATGAACTTGTGTCCATGTACTCGAAACCAATAGTTTGCATTTTGTTACTATTTCCATACTTTCCGTGTGATGGCTGGATGCAGCATTATGTGGACAATATGCGTTCCACCTGAAGATGAAAGCCATTTCTTCACGTGAATATTAAAGCCCCGGTGCCCACTTGTCCAGCCAGCATATCAGAACAAGGTGAAAGGAGAAAGGAGGAAATCAAATTAGTCTCACTCATCCCTCGATATTATTTCCGGCCTCGAGGTTCCGAATCCTTTCCGTTTTCATTGGACTGTTGTTGCAGCCGATATAGTCCTGTCATGTCCACTCTTCATTCATTTATTCTGACTTATACACTGTATTAGTATTCTCGGATGCCCGTTCTGAAAAGGGTGCTCCGTCTGTGTACTTTCGAACTCTGCATAATTTGAGATTTTATGAAGTGAATTCCTGGGAGAGAAGAGGGCTTCATTATAAACCTGCAGTAGAGTGTTTGAGGTCTCAGGCCACCTTCAGAGCAATGTGTGTAGAACTGAAACTGGCTGTCTGGCACCTACACCTCCCACCAAGCTCCATTATGGTGATGTAGAATGGCAAAATGACTGAATTTCAGTGTGAGGCAGGTTGTAACTTCATGTTAGGCTGTAATCACTGAAATATGTAACATCAGACAACAAAGAGCCTTTCTCATTGCGACCAAATCGCTAAATCGATGGTTGCTGTGTGACACAGAAAACCCCTGCACATCCTCATTAGTGTTGAAGTCACAACGGATCCTAAAAGTCCCAGAACGGCTGACACTAATTACTGATCATTGATTGGCAGATACAGGGTAGAGACTGTGGGTGGGGGCCGTCTCTTGGCAGCTCTGCAGATCAAGTCCCCAAAAAGACAACTTCATGCGGACAGTTGTTAGTGAGCATTCCTGATGTCGTTTAGGTTGAAGCGGATGTAAGAGAGTTAAGTGGGGGAAGACCAGTGGCCGAGCAGTTTGATAGTGTGGTCGGGGAGTCGGTCTTGATGCGGTGGAGGCTGCGCAGATGCTGAAGGAATGGCCCGAATACGATTTGGAGGGTATTCCGGACCTTGCTAGGATCAGGCGGAGGTGGTGGTGAAACCAGGCTCGTGTGGCTCCCCTCCCGGTCTCCGTTATGAAGAGGGTGTCTTGTCCGGATGTGTGGCTGGTCGATCTGAGGGTTAAGTAGTCGCGAATGGGCTCGTACAGGCTGAGGAACGAGTTCAGGCGGAGGAGGTGGATGGGTTGGGGCAGACCGTGTTAGTTGTTCTTGCTGTGCTTGAGAAGATAGATGATGGTATCAGGAGGAAAGACTGAGATGTCTGACAGGCTTGCGTGTTGCGATAACTGGTCTCTGAGCAGCGCAGGAAGCCGAAGAAGGCGAGCAGGAACATAGACTCTAGAGTTTTGTCGGTGAAGGAGGACAGGTAGCCCGAGCGGAGTGTGTGGGTGCAGCAGGCGAGGAGATCCGACGTGAGGGGCAGGCGACTAGGTGCGGGGCGTGGTTCGGCCTTGCTGAGGCCTTTAACCCTCTGGGGTCTTGCGTCACGCTGCCGTGATATACAGTGTTAAATTTTTGTAAAAAAACATTTCTCGGCCCCCTCTTCTGTGTGCTTCTGTGTCCCTGTAACAGAAGCTGACACTCCTTTCACCGTGATTAGTCAATTCAGGTGTCCGTCAAAAAATGTTGTGACTACCAATGAACACTCAGGAAATCCCTAAGGACCTACCCACCCAGCTATGCGACAAAGGACCTAGGATACAATGACCTACACACCTGCGGTTTATATATACATGCTGTAGTTTACAGTCAGACAGAAGCAAGAGATCATGGAGAGAACACAGTTCACAACAGAGGAAGCAGATGCAGCGATTTTGGCCAGCAGCGACGAGGACGGAGGAGCGTCAGACAGGCCCTGAAGGCTTCGACTCCTGCGAGAGGATTTTCCAGAGAGAAGGGATCCACTGGAAGATGGGTATGTGTATTTATTAACTCAACTTTGTTTTAGCATATTTACGGCAGCACAGTGAGCACATTTAGCTGGTCCCGATCCCTTCAGTGGTTTTCCCCGGTGCCCGAGTCTAATTCTGAGACGGGGCTGGCTGTTGGGGAGCTTGCAGGGAGCTAGCAGGGAGCTGGCGCTACCTCTGCGAGCTAACGGGAGATAGTTTGCTACAGCGGGGACACCAATGCAGGTAGTATCAGCGTATTACCCGACTGCATCGTCAATATCACTTAGTACCAACTAGTGCTCATCTTCGTTACATGTTTGTAAGACGTATAGCTAACTATCGGTATGTGTGTTTACATTAGCAATGGGCTAACGTGCTACAAAGGTGAACAGGATGTGGCATGTGTAGAAGGCGTTGCTGCCAAAACGCAGGGCCAGGTCGAGGATTAGTGTGAGGTATGCATCTAACTCTGGCCTGCGGTCGGGGTGGGCGGTGCAGATGACGTCGCGGTACAGGGAGAATGCGTACGCGAACTCGGTCATTGTGAGGTCCTTGGACCGGGTGGGGAATTGCTGTTTTAGCTCGATGGGGCCGAAGGAGGTGAGCAGCTCCCTCGGGATGTGGGGGTTAGATGTGAATGGGAGGATGAGCTTGGCTAGGTCGATGTAGTTACCTGTGAGGATCTGCTGCCTGAGCGCTTATGACAGTGGGGGAAGGTCGGGCGGGTGGAAGCGGGCATGGTGGAGGTTGTACTGTGGCTAGGGTGGGGCCGGGTGGTGCGCGCCGTCGGCGTAGCGGAGAAGAGTCCCGGTCTTCGCCCGTGGCTCTGGCGGCCGGAGCGAGGATCTCGGTCCGGGGCTGATCACTGGTGTGGGACTGTGGTCTGCGGAGTTGATCCTGCGGATCTCAGGCTGGAGTCGTGGGGAATGTGGACGATGGATCGCGGCCGCTGGCGGCGGAAGATTATTGGAGTCGGTGGGATCTCCTTGGGTTTCGGGACGGAACTGCTGGGTTAAAAACAGGTCGTCGTCCGAGAGGTTGAGCGATAGTTCTAGTTCCATTGCGTAGCGGTGGTTGCTGTTGTCGATTTGTATCATTGGGTGGCTCGCGTCATTTAGAGACTGAGTCAGGGCGGAAGTGCCGGGTTGATTGCGTTTAAGTACCCTGGTGCGAGGGGCGTGGTCCAAAGTTCCTGAACTACATTTAATAGAAACATAATTCTCTTCAAGAAAGTCGAACTACAAAGTGCTATCAGTAAGAGACATTTAAGTGCTACTAAAGTGCTACTTTCTTTATTCAAGGTATAGTCGAAAAAGATGTGTTTTTAGTTTACTCAGCTATTCGATCAGCGGGGCTGATTGGAACTTCATGGTTGGATTCGACACCTTTACCTTTACATGTGGTCATTTGATCCATTGTTCATATGAAGATATTGATTTTAAAGCAGCTTTAAGAGTTGTTTTTCTGGGAGAGAGAGCAACACCAGAGCTCCACCAGCCCTCCTCCCTTCTGATTAAATTAGACTTTCTCGCCGCTAAAAGACAAGTTTGAACAACCCCAAACTTCCATTTGCAACAAAACAACACACATCATGTATTTACAGCCTGTGTGACTGTCAGTCTTTACCTTCTCTCCATCTTCGGACTCTGAACGAGAGGTAAACTGCTGCTTTATTGAATCTTCGCTCAACCTCGATGGTATTGGCATTAAGCCTGTTTTCTATTTACCAACTCAGTAATAAAGTTTATTAATTTCTTAATTCCCAGGGAGAGCGGGGGTTTAAACAGGGATTTGAGTAAAGCCCACAGTGTGTACATAGCCACATGAGGAGTTTTTTGGGGAAGCTTAACGTTCTGTTATTTCTAAGCTGTCTCCCATGTAATGAGACATTGATTTTGTCATTCTGTTATTTATGCTTGTCACTCTGAACTTTTTTTCCTTCTGTTTGTCTGTATGTGAGTGTCATGAAAAGATGGATGGATTAGAAGTCAGCAGCTGTTTTAAAATGAACATCTGTGGTTTCTCTCTAAACTGTCTCTAAAACTCGAGTTCTGATCAAACACAAAGTCAATGAGGCAGCGGACTGGTGGGATGGTGGACTGGTGGGATGGTGGAAGTCTGTTCCAGCTGTTTTGGCTCGCACTCGCTTTCAATCCGAGTAGCTCGACAGCTCATCCTTTCCTCGCCTTTTATACACGTAACAGCAGCCAGCATGTTTTTATTCTCTCATGCGTTATCAACCCTTATCTAAGACCCGCCCCCCTAACTAACGAGCTATCCGGCTCAGCTCGATAGACTTTCATGCAAATGTTTCAGATTTTCTTCATTTTTCAGGCTGTTATTTGGGATACTCGTTACCCAGAGAGGTTAAGAAAAGAGATGTATGTTTCAATGTGACAAAACCTGTGGAGCTAACATTAGCAGAGTACGTTGGCACGTCCATCCTACGCTCGCTTCTAGTGGTATAGTGAATGTACACATGCTGCTTTTTCTTTTGAATGGTCGTAACAGTAAATAAAGACCTACAGGAACAGTGTTATTGCTTAACCCTTTGGGGGCGGGGCCCGCGTCGACGCGGCCGGGCAGGTGTTTAAGTTTTTAATAAAATTCTATCATCACAATAATACGTCACAGACATATGGTTTAAAATCTGGCGGATATGGTTTCCACTTCCGCGTCTGAGCATCTAAACATGGACGTGTCTTACGACGTGTGCAAAGCTTCAATGTGAGTTAGAAGATGCCAAGCAAAGAGTCCTGAGCAAAGCTATATTGGAGGGGACAGACGTACGCCTAGTACGCCTAGTAGCGTTGGATCTCCGTTAATCGTTACTACAGTAGTGTTGATGTCACGTTAGGTGCTGCTAACACGGCGTGAGGTAACGAGAGCTAATGGAGATAGCTGACTACAGCTATGAACGGTGGGTAATCAACTGTTGTCTCTTTCACCATTAACTTTATTTCAGTGAACTCATACTGACTTGTATTAATGTATTTTACAGAGTGGATTCAGAGCTGTGAGGGTCCAGAGGACAACATGCAGCTGCAGCAGTCTCCCTGTCCGTCTGCCTGCCAACACATCACCATAGCAGGCCTCAAAGCCATCATCCCCACCATATAATACATTTGGTTTTTGACATTTATTTACATGTGTCTACCATTTTATTCATATATTCCACTGCTTTTGTGAACCTAAGACCTTTGGTAAACCAATTTCCATCACCAAAACCGATATACCACATGAGTAAAGTTATGTTTTCACAACAAATATGAACAATTTCCAAAATCAAGATTACATTTTTCAGCTTTAGTCATATTTTCTCTTTACACTTGTGCCTTGGGACAATGGTGCCTCATTATATAGATAGCTGAGATTCTTCTGTAATTTTTGTATGTATGTATCATATGCAAGTGACTTTAAAAAGAGACATTTAAAAATGATTTAAAATCAAGAAAATGAACCCAGACCCCAGAGTGTTAATTCCATTGTCTTGTGTCTTGATTGCCAGCTGATGTGGTGGTTCACTTTGACACTGAACATCCTTCAGAGAGAGAGAGAGATAGAGAGAGAGAGAGAGAGAGAGAGAGAGAGAGAGAGAGAGAGAGAGAGAGAGAGAGAGAGAGAGCCCTGGTCCAGAACAGGCTTTGACGAGTTTAAGCATCTTTCTGAGAGGATTACCAGAACATGACAAACAATTGGGCTTAATAAGTTCCCGCATTTGCATGTTTGTGTGCGAGGCTGCGTGCGTTGTGTGTTTGAGTAAAAGTGTGTCGAGGCGATATTTAATTCCTGTTTCCTCCTCTGAGCTTCGAAGTTTTTTCTGAATTGAGCTTATTAAGAGTTTCCATGCTGAGAGAGAGAGAGAGAGAGAGAGAGAGAGAGAGAGGTTTCAGATAATGGCAGCAGAAGGGATGAGGAATCTTTTTTTCTCACAAGGAGGGAAAGAAATGAAAGACAAATGAGTGAAGAAGAAAGTAAAGAACTAGAAAGGAAGAAAGACGAGTCAGAAATAGAGCAGAGTCTGCAGGCCTCATGAGTTCTTTAATGGACCAAATGCTGCTGACTGACATTTATTACAGAGGGACTCATCTTCCTACTGCACTGCTGAGAGGGGTGGAGTGATGGAGAGAGAGACAGTAATAAAAGAGGCAGAAAAGAGGATGTACAGAGACGGTTTCCAAAGGCCAGACAACTATTGCTGCGTTTTTCTTCTTCTCCTGCAAGAGCACAGAAAGACAGAGTCACGGAGCGATAACCATGATGGACACGGTTCAATAACATATGTGTCTCACAAAGACACAGCAGCAAAGCAGAATATCCTGACGGAATGAGAAGCTAAAGGACGGAGTGTGTTCTTAAGCTTCCCGGCATCGTCTTCATGACAGACTGAAGAGCCTGCAGAGGCCGGGAGGGATTAGTAGCGGGAGGAGGGGGAGGATGAAAGAAAAAACACACAATTTAATTTCACTATCAGGTAAAACAAGCACAGTATCAGATATATACATATCATATGAAACTACACTCCTAAATTACTCCGCTACAATATCTGCATATGGAAACTACGATAAGATGAGCATAATGGGATGGTTATGGCAACTTAAATATTGTGGTTGAAGCTGTTTTTTAAAAAGGGCAAACGTTAACTGCAAGAGATTTTCAAGATTCACATATTCAGGAACATCTCCATGCTGCACAATTTCACGCATGCCACGGCCTTGCTGGATAGATGGGGCAGAGCAGCCGACGCAACAGGAGGAGGAGACGGGGCAAGGCCAGATGAACGTGTATGGCGAGGAGCTGTTCTTGGCCAGTGGCAAAGTTCTTGTAATAAATAAATCGGTCCCAGCTTTCATTCACACATGAGCCCATGCTGGAAATGTTCCTGGACTGCATGTGTGTAAGGGACGATATGTTACTGCTCTCAATATAAGGGCACACACTGCTTCCTGCTTCGGGACTGAACACTCACTGCATGTATGCCATGCTGCAGGACCATCCAATGTGTCCTTTACAGACAATGTAGTAAACACACCAAGCATAGGATACAGATAAATAACTAAATAAACTGAAAGAAGACAGATGTATTATATAAATACTATTTGAGCACTATGTGTACTTGTACTGACAGTAAATTACATTTCATTGCTTAGTGCAAATTGCTGTTTAGTTTTAAGTTTATTTTATGTGATTTTCTTTTAACTTTTGCATTGTCTTAAACAGTGTTTTGTTGTGTTCATTATGATGTGATGTGGTGCAGACTGGTCTCATGCAGCATCCATACCTGTACTACGACAAAATAGAGACGCAATAATTCGTAGATATCCCTCGTAATCACGAAAGAGGAAGCATAAAGACGGGAAAAGCTTGTAAATAAGATTAAAAACCTCAATGGGATTATGCCGGTGAAATAAAGGGTAAATAAATCAAATAAAAAAATGTAATTGAGCTGAGTTAACTCATAAATTAATGATAATGGCTTTAACTGTAATTAATTGAAATATCAGCTCCAATTTAGACATTCACACACTCACACACACACACACACACACACACACACACACACACACACACACACACACACACACACACTCACACACATTTCATAAAGGCTAAATATTTGCTCAGCCTTGATGTCCTCTTCTGACAAGCTCATCAGTTTACTGTTAATTAAATCATAAGTTTCAGGCTTCAGTGTCCTTTGCATGCTGGCATGACGACGGGAACGCCAACATGCTGATTACATGCACAGATTTAGGCATTAATGAATGTAGGTCACTGTGCGAAGGCATTTTGTCTCAGAGAATGTATTGCCTCTCCTAAAACTTTCCTCAAAGTCTTAATATTTAATGAATTTGTTGTGAAAATGTTTCTGCAGCCACACACAGTAGCTTTGTCAGTAAAAGAAGACCGCTTATTTTTTTCCCCAAACCAGTACATTAAGTGTAAGTGAAGGAAAGAAATGTCTTTTTTTAGACCGTTCAAACAGTAATTTCTACATGCATATCTCGAGACAACTATACTTGTGCTGATGTGTGAAGCATGCCAGCTCTGAAAGGCGCCTCTCTTATTTTTATTATGTGAGCAAATAAAACGTGGCAGTGAAGCGGCCACCGTCTGTCAAACAGAGAGCTTTCAAATCCCAAACACTTCGGGAGCAAGGGATTCTCTGTAGTCGGAGCGGGAGGGAAGAATCTGATCTCAACATGCAGGAACAGAGTTTGGTGGAGTTTTTATTTTTATTTACACATAAACACGTCTGCACCCCGATAAAATGAGAGTTGTTTTGTCCATCATTCCTTGATGCTCACTGACTTCATTGTTGAGATTTGGCAAAGCGGCAACACACAATAGAGTCCAGATGGGCAGGAGCTCGCTCCCTTCAGTCTACACCACTTTACACTTGAGGCTGTTTTTTCTGCTGTTATGTTTTCCTTTATTTACACAGCTCTCCCAATACAACATCAGAAGAGGGGAGGACGGGGTTCAGATGCTGTTCGATCATCCGACAAGGCCTCATTCCAGGCCTTTACGCACCCGGGGCATTTTTGTCCTATGATTGAGTCACACATCAATAGATTTTCAAGTACCTTGAGAACCCACACGGAACGCAATAATTACTCCGAAAAAAAGTGACTGCATCGTATTTTCGTAGCATTCACAACGTGAACAAAGGCATCAACCTTATGTGCCATATTACCCCACTAGAAAGATTATAGTACCATATTACCGCACTAGAGAGTTTATAGTGCCATACTAGAGATCTTATAGTACCATATTACCCCACTAGAGAGATTATAGTACCATATTACCACACTAGAGAGTTAATAGTGCCATACTAGAGACCTTATAGTACCATATTACCCCACTAGAGAGCTTATAGTGCCATATTACCCCACCAGAGAGTTTATAGTGCCATATTACCCCACTAGAGAGCTTATATTACCCCACTAGAGAGTTTATAGTGCCATACTAGAGATCTTATAGTACCATATTACCCCACTAGAGATCTTATAGTACCATATTACTCCACTAAAGAGCTTATAGTGCCATACTAGAGAGCTTATAGTGCCATATTACCCCACTAGAGAGCTTATAGTGCCATATAACCCCACTAGAGAGCTTATAGTGCCATATTACCCCACTCACGGAGAGTCTGGTCCGTGGTACAACAAGGAATGACTGCATCGGAGGATCTCAGGGTTCAGGAAAGGACATAAGGCAATAATAGATCAGAAGGATTACTTGGGGTGAGTCCTCTCATGGCTATACCTAATCAACTAATCCGTTATAAAAGAAACAGGTCGCCAGAGTAAGGAAGCCAGGATCGGTGATCGTCTGAGTCCCAACCCTCGCTGCAGAGCTCTGGATGAGCTCGAGGCGTTAGAGGGATGTTTTTGCCGTATGATAAGTGATACTCGTTATGAACACGAGTAGGACCAAAGAACAGGGCACAGACGGGTTGGCGGATTAAGAGGAGTCCTTTATTGCCACAAAGGAGGAGGATATGGAACTGAGGATATGGAACTGGGGATACGGAATTGAGGGTACGGAACTGAGGGTACGGAACTGAGGATACGGAACGGGAGTCTGCGGGGAGGAGTGGAGACGGCAGAGATGAAGCTGGCCTGGGCAGATGATGAGGGGAAGCGTGGAGAGAGTAGCTGGAAAGCAGGCGAACGGTGATCCTGAGGCAAAGGGAACAAAAACTGGTTAGAACAAGAGGGAACCATGAGGCGCAAATTCCAAGAATGAATGATACTGAGTTTGGCCTTAGCATGTGAATACCACTGGAGGGGAGGAGAACAATACGGCCCGGTGTGTGGCTGAGGAGGACTCACCCAAAGCAGCCAATGCAACTGAGTGGTAGGCGTTGGAGATGACAGTAGCAATGGTCCAATGGTTTTACCACCGCTAGTGGCAACCATAGACTGTATATAAGAAGTGGATGTAGTCATGGTGACCCATTGGTTTGTGGCCTGCCAATGAAGCCTTGAGTTTAGCAATTTGGCCGTCGCGATCTTGGCTTTTTTGCATCCGATGAACAGAAGTGACCCTTTTTGGAATGCAAAGTGACGTAGAGACGCCTTATACGTCAACCTGTCAATCACAGTAGCCCCGCCCTAAAGCATACTATTTTTCTCTAAAAGGACCATCATTTACTAAATTTACAAATTTATGAAGACTTGGAACTCATGTTTACAATGTTTACTGAGTGAATACATCAAGAGTTGTCGGGATGTTGATCCTCAGAAATCTGAGAAATCTGCAAACTAGATGCATTGATTCTTGCAGTATCAGCAAATTGCATCATTCAGTGTGAATATTCCAGGAAAGGTAGTGCCCAGACAGTGTGCGTTAGAAACAGCTTTAAACAAGAACTCAGACAACAAAAGTGTGTTCAGCAATGCCTCATTTAAAAAGGGAAAAACAATCCTGTCCCATCTTACTCTTTGTACGTTACATCAGTGTCAGGCTCATAAAAAAATAAATAAAAAAAAACGAGCAGAACAGCAGATAACCAGCCCATTATTTTCTGTGACAAGGCTGCGGTGACATTTTATTATTATCCGATCTGCAGGATTCCTCATTCACGGAGCTCCACGAGAGGCAGCTGGAGAAAATATTTTCCTCTCTGCAGGCCGCCGGCTGACGCTTCGGATTACCGCAACTTCTTCTTCTGGAAGCTCATTGATATTCTGCACCTTCCACAACTGTGGAAGTAGGGACAAATATAATGAAACTTCTGGTTGTTTGCAGGCATAACGGATGAAGCACAGGCAGGAGAGGAGAGGAGATGGGCGAGGGAAAGAGAGGCAGAGAGGAAAACATGACGGAGGAAACGGCTGGAGGAAGTGGATTAAAAAGTAAGTGTGGAGGGAAAATAAGGGAAGAAGAATGAATGGTGGAGATGAAAGAAAACAAGAGAAGGGGCAAAGAGGGCAGTGTAAATGAGGGAAGGCAAGAACATGAAGATGAACAAAGAGAAGGAAGATTAGATCCCTAACCCTAAAAAAAGGTAGAGAGAGAGAAAGTGGATAAAGGAGAAAAAAGCATCTGATGATGAATGGTGAATGTAAAGGTAGAATGGGACAAATGATGGGACAAAAAGATGGGAGGATGGAGGGAGGGAGAGACGGGGCATGGTATGAAAAATGGAAAGAATATGGGACATGACTGGAGAAGGGAGGAATAAGGAGAGGAGATAAGGAAGGAGTGAAAGAAAGTGAAAGAATAAGAAGAGGAAATGACTAAAGAGAAAATAAAGTGGGGAGAAAATAAAAGGGAATAAAGTGGAGGATGAAGCTAAAATAAAAGAGAGAGAGAAAGGACGAGCAAGAGAAGTGCTTAAATGTAGGAAACAAGGAGAAAGGAAGGGATGAAGGGATGAGATGTGTGGAGGAAGGGAAGATGAGAATGAAAAATGAAAAATGAGCGAGGAGGAACAACGCAAAAAAAACAGAGAAATGCAGGTGAAAGACAGATGGATGCAGAGGAGTGTAGCGGTGAAGGAGGAGTTGACCTTGGCTTGCGTCCTTGTTTCCAGGTTTCTTTCCTGCAGTTGAATAATTAATGGCAGGTTTATCTTCCCATTACCTGCTGCTACTGCAGTGTGGTGACCCATGATCAACACAAGCATGTGCAAACACACACACACACGATGAGATAAACTTTACTTTATACGTTTTATGTGTGAAATACAGTCACAATATGTGCTAATTTATCTTTAATCACCACTACTCTCTTTAACACTTTAGCACAGTGACAATATGATACACATCCTGTCTCCCCCCTACTCACAGCCCCCCAGGGTGCAGGGTCCTGTAAATGCACCGAGGTGAGGTCCATAAAGAATTCCCATGCGGAGTGAGGACCGCTCTTTCTGCTCGACTTAGAGGAATTCTCATACTTGATTCACACATAGTCTAGAAAATCAATAAACAAGTGTAAAGCCTCACTGGTGTTCATGACACCTCATAACATGAAACCGTTGGGTGGTGTGAACGCCATACTTCTTCAGGTTCTCCTGAACGCAGCCCAAGAAAAGGACATGGTTTACTGAAATTTTAAACATGAAAAGTCTGGAAGAAATTTTAAATAAAGTTCACCTCCATGAATCACATTGATGTCCCAGAACAAATATTGATATACATCCCCAAATGGTGGACCATGCTTTTTATTAGTTGAATTTACGCACAAAGAAACGCTATATAATAATTGACTTTGCAACTTCAGTCTTATTTGCACAACGGGACAGCAACCTCAGCTGCTCTGAGATTTAAATCTGATTACATTTAGTGTTTTGCGAGCTCACCAATCATGTCTGTGCAAAACCCTGATTAGGGTCGACTCGTCACTACAGACTCATTCAGCGTGCCAGCTAGCTCTGACAAAAGGGCAACACTGGCCTGATATATTGGTCCATCAACCTCATTACATTTAACACAGAGAGAGAGGTAAGGGCGCAATAATCATCCCCCACTTAATTAATTATTTGGAAATAATCTTGTATCAGTCCAGTGTCTCTCTCTCATGACTTTGTGCTGTTCTCTGCCTCGCTCCTGCAGCCTGACATTCACTTTTATCTACAACTCGGAGAATATATGCAACTAATATTATCCAGCCCGGCCTGTATTGTTCGGCCTGCCGCTTTTTTTATTTTTTGAAAGGTGAACAATTGCAGAACTCATTGCTGGGGACTTCTTATTGGCTCTCGAAGTACGAAATAGTTCTGAAAAGTTCCTTATTGACCTTGGAAACAGTAGTTGGACAGGGATTTTTTTTCTTTTTAAACGCCGTTCACATGTGGGTGCTATAAAAAGCCCTCTTCACCTCCACCCTCCACGTTCATTCATTCTGAGAAAACAGGATGCAGTGAGAGCCGCTCTGTTCACTCATCCTGAACCTTTTCAGCCGCAGCAGCTCTGCACACAGCGCGGGGTGAACGTACAGAGTTTGCTCGTGGAGGATTCTCCTTGGGACGCTGAGTGACGCATTCGCATTCTGGCCCACGGAAGAGACACTTTTTGAATGTTCAATTATTTTCAGATGATTACTCCTCAAACTGGTAGAATGGATATCCACACATTCTAAATCTATGCAGAGGACACTTCATTGAGGATTATTCTTTTAAGCCGCAGCTCTTTGCCTGTGTAATGTTGGGTTTCAAAAAAAGTAGTGATGCAATGTAAAGCCGTCACATATTTATTGCATTTTAGGTTGCTAATAATTTTAATACCTGCATCTGTTTGATACAGACTTTAGTTTGGGTTAATGAGCAACTTGTTTCACTTTTAGACGCCGGTTTCTACACAGCAGGGGGCACTGCAGAGAGGGATTCTTTTGGGAACTCTTTGTATGTTGTCGGGCTGAGGACTGAGTTGTTTGATACATAGTTATTATTGAGGGGAGCAGCTGTGTTGTTATGCATTAGTGTTCTAAGTTATTTTGAAGCTGTTCGTCCCACTACCTCTCCAGCCAACACACCATAACAATAATAATGTCTTTACTGTAGGTAGATGACCGAGACTCTCAACTCCAAATATACTCCTCTCTGTAGGAAGGTTCTCAAATTTACATTTGTTGGTGGTATTGAAATAAAGCAATGTTGATTCCTTTTTTTTTCTGACAAAATAATCAAAAAGAACCGATAAGAGAGTTGCTATAGTCGTAGTAGCAGCGATATAATCCTAACAACCCATCCCCAGTGAGGACCCATCCCCAGTGAGGACCCATCCCCAGTGAGGACACATGATCGCATGAACTTACCAGACACACACACGTTGATATGTAGCGACACGCTCGACTCATCACAATGCCCACAACCATTCACACATGTCTTTGCGTAACCTTACACACACACATTCTCATTCAAAATTAATATTCTAAACCCTGCAGTGTTTGTTTGTCTCCCCGGGGTGAGTGAGTCGTGTCGAGGTGAGGAACCTCACAATGGGCCAATAATTAGCTGAACCTCACAGTTGAATGTGGGTTGAACTGCCGGGAATCAAACCGACAGCACAATCAGCAGGTATTCTGTTCAGAAATAAAAAAGGATGAGGAAATGTGATTTTTTTTTTTTTAGGTGGGGAACGAGGAGGATAAGAACAATGATGGGCAAGGAGAAGAAGAGGGGTGAGCAGGTAGAGAGGAGAGAAAAAAGAAAGAGAGTCCCGATGATTTGAGAAGGGAGGGAAGAGAGCAGAGGAAGAGAGAAGGGAAAGCAGGCCGAGCTAGAGAACAATTAAACATTAAAAGGGCATTTATAAGATGACACATAGAGACAATTAACATTAAAAGTGCATTTACATACCTGAAGAGTAGAGAGAGAAAACCTGACATTAAAATACCACTTCTGATTCAGAACCATGAAAGATGGTAGAGAGAGAGGGCTCTTGACATTAAAAGAACATTAACATTTCCATGCGCTGGCAAAGAGAAGAGAAGGTAAAGACATGAAACAAATATACAGAGAGAGAGAGAGAGGCAAAGACAACACGATGTGTAGAGATAAAAAAAACTCTTTAAGATTCCCCAATCACTGTTGAAAAGGAGAGACAGACAGAGAGAGATGGGAGAAAAATAGAAATGAAATGGTCAACAGCTGATCAATTGCTAATGATGACAGATTAAGAGAATGGGAAAACGGCAATGCAGCAGATATACTCTAGTAATAACCGCGATGCAGCAAGCTCCAAAAGGTCGCCCTGCTACATGATCTCATGGTGCCTAACTAGCGTGTTACTTTTAAGGACACCATCCGCATTTTAAACATTTGCACGTCTCATGTCTCACCGTGTGGCTAACGGTCTCAAACAGCCTTTTAGCAGGCTGGGAAATGGCTTCATGTTCAGGTAAACCCTTGGTTGGGGGGAGGAAAAGAAACAATGTGCTCTGCCTTAAATTAAGGACGTGGAATACACGTCCTTAATGCAAACGAGGTAACGTGAGTGTGAAAACCACATCACAAACAGCAACAAGACATTCGGTCTCAGACGGGACACAAACACGGATCTCGTGGGTGAAAGTTCAGTGTCAGTTTGATCTGGTCTGAATTGACACGGTGTTGTGATCGCACGCGGAATAACTGAAGAAATTAGCGTGCTATTCAAAAGCCATTTGGTGAGGCCGGGCTGTACCGTTATATGTTTTCAACCCTCCTTCAGAGAACATGATCCAACATGCTCAGCAGCATCCTCGTGCAAGTCAACTGATGCTGGCATGTAAATCGATGGTCGGCCCAAAACAGAGTTCGGGTTTGAGCAAAACCGAGGGATCAGGGGTTGAGTGATGTGCAGAGTTAAATCAATCCACTGAGAATCACACCTCTGATTGCCAAGTCAATCCTCACTCCATCTGAATTTAACCGGAACCACAGAGCTGCCTAAATGCTGCATTACGTCTCCCCGCCTCACAAAGGTAAACTGCAGCGGTAACTCACACATGTCAATGAGCTCCGTTCATCACACAATCAATGGCCCTGTGGACGTGCCGCTCACGCTGACCCACGGGCCATGTCTGATTCATGACTCAAAAGCCTTGTCTTGTAAATCAGAGGCATGAGACCCTCAGCTTCCCTTAAAACATTGTGAAACACTGAATATTACAGAAGGTTACCTGCTCTGAGGACTGCTCTGGAAATGCATACAATCAAAGCGTGCTGGGCCAAGAGCAACATTACTCAACACACAAAATAAACTATACTTTTCACTGACGCCAGAGAAACTTTATTATACTGTTTCTGAAAGAGAAACAGAGTCCTGATGCAGCAAAACTAAATCACAGCTTGCTGTGTTTTAAGTAGCTGCTGCTGTACGTTACTGGGTCGTCCCCGTGCTGTCAGCCTAAATTCTAGCTCCTGTGTGCGTCTCCGAACCCTGCTGTGGTTTAAAGCCAGATCTCCGAGGCCTTCGGGGGATGTTCTAAACAGCCTGCGATGAGTCTAAAAGCTCCTGCGAGGCTTCCACTTCACTGGATGCATCCCTGAATGCCCCTTTACTGTCAGGCTGCATTTACACATCTCCTTGGCTCCCTAAACCTACATGTGACTTATAAATATTCGGAAAAGACTTCCTTGTCTCCGCTCTCCTTCCTCATTTCCTCTTCGTTCTCTCACATGGAGATTCCAGGAAACAGGTTAATCTTGTCCGTGCTTTTTTTGCATGTAACTGATTTTGTAGTTCAGAAAGCTGTCACAACTCAACAGGCAACCGAGAACAGGGCAGGGCGTCCAAAAAGGTAGGACGGGATCAACAAACAGGGCAGACAAAACTGACTAAAAAGGCTGGCTGATCTAACAAAGAGCGGGGGAATGGACAGGTAGGCAGCTTGTACAGGGCCGGTAATGAGGGAACAGGTAGCAGGTGTGTGAGTGGGCCACTGAGATCACTGAGGGGCCGGTATTTCAAAATGATCTCACAGGGTTGGATTACATTTTGAGCTGATCTGAAAATTGGGTATTTCAAAGCCGATCCCAAGATTTGTGATCCTGAACAACACTGGGAGCTGGGGTGCTGTGCAATGTTCCCTCTAATTTTTTTCAGCGCTGAGCAAAAAATTTTTTTTCTGTGCGCACATTTCAGCACTGTGAGCACTGTGAGCTCCCGTCTTCCTCTGTGGCTGCCTGCTTGTTTATCCTCGGTTGCCTGTTTTGACCACGTTTAGTTGCTGACCTTTTCCTGCCTTCACCATCACGTAAAGTTGGCTTTTAATGCGACCGTCCTGCCGGTTTGTCCAAACCTTGTTTTCACAGTATAATAAGCTGACCTGTATGTTAGCGTTATGGGATAGTTTATGACTGAATTCAATAACCTTGCAATCCTTGTTTTTGTAAACTATAATTTAACTAAAGTCCACAACAAGACATTGTATAAGTGATAATTATATCCAGGAAGCTTCTGCAGAGCGTATTGTTTTTAGACAATAAGATTAAACAGACTAATTAAAGGATATGATGTCAGAGCTGATGCTTGAGTCATGCTGTCTGTGTTAATGTTTTTTCCACCCAAAGATTATATTTAGAGCAGCTTTTAACACCGTCTCTCAGTAAGTGTCATTTGTACACAAAACGATGTCTTACCGACTGAACCGCCACATTCACACACACTTAAAGTGTTCCTCTCGCGGCTCTAGCGCCGCTTCATCTTCTGCTAGTAGGAGAACCCCATTGAGATGAAAGCGCTGCTGCGTCCTCTTAATTAAAAATGTGACCAGCACAGCGATGCACTCGGCACCAGGAACCGTCCGGTCAGTCTTTCATGTGGCTGTAACCCAGAGGAGGCCGGATAACGTTTCTGCACACATTTCTACCGTTGGCGATGTTCTGAAGTCACTGCATTAGGTTGTGATGTCTTAATTATGCTTCAAAATTCAATGAGATTAAATTAAATGTGTTTCCAAGCCATAAACAATCTTTTTTTTTTGTGAAGATGTTGACTTGAGAGCTGCACTGATTTAGGAACAGTAGAGTCTGCTGTTTGCTTCTGAGCAGGTTTAGTAACTACGGGAGCCTTTCATGGACATGATTCAAGTATTTTATGTCCTCTGTTTTTATGTAAAAACAAGTGAATCTTTTTTGTCATCTTGAGAAAACAAAACATTGCCTCCTTTCCTTTATTACTTCAAATGTTTCGCGCTATTTCCTTTATAAATTACAAAAAGAAAAGATCCCGAAATTTAGTTTGGGGTCGATGGAAATAAAAATAAAAAAGATCCTCACTAGCTAATTTATTTGAGTTAAAGACATCTCATACAAACACAAAATGCTTCATTTTGAGGGTATCAATTGAGAGGTATACCAGTGTAAAATTCCTACATTTGTACAATTTGTACATTTGTTAGATTATATAGCTTTATTACTTGTGTAAAAACACATTGCTCCATAATTCCTGACAATGGCTGACGTATTTGACTTCAGGATATCTCAACGAATACTGAAATGACTTTAGATCTAATAAGAAATGTAGATATTTAATGGTAGAAAGGGCTTCTTTTAAGAAATTGGCAAGAATTATGGAGCAATGTGTTTTTATTGCACTTCAAGTATTCAGAAATGTAGCCTAGCTTTTTCTAATGTTTTTTAATTGTTTCAGTAAAAATGCTTTAGTGGACCCAAACAAGAAATAAGAGGAAACAACCTTTTATTTTCTTGTGACAGCGAGTTAATTATCTTCTTGTCTTGTGATAACAAAGCTTGTTTTCTCGAGTTAATGACTTGATTATCTTGTGATTTCGAGATAACGGTATTAAAAAATTACTATTACAAGCACGGCCGTTCTCTCGGCTTCGGTAGAAAACAGCTGCTCACGAACCAGAGAAGGAACCGACACCGAGAGCTAATCAAGGCTCTACAGCTACATGGAGCTTTAGAGTTGGCATCATGCAGCCCAGTTTCTTCCACGTATACTTCAGTTTACTTTTTGCATTTAAAACTGGGCTGGATGTATATTAGTATGTAGCGTGCAACTGGGACTCAAGTCGGAGCTCATTTCCATGGTGCACGCTGCATGTACTCACACATAGTGCTAAAGTGTATTCCCTGATCCAGATGAGATTTTTAAATGAGACGCTGTATTACTATTTAATATAAGGTGGAGTAATATCTGGCCCAGCGATATTTCCTCTGATAGAGACTCATTATGTTCCTCATACTAAATGCACTGTAAGTATGAGGAGAAGCCCTGGCCGGTTTAAATGTGTAGCCGACAGTAACAGTATCTCTGCTGTGTGCCTTGTGTAATGACAGTTTTCACTGTCTTTACAAAGAGATTACGTTGATGGATTTTGTTATTAAAGCATATTTTGTAAAGCCCTAATGACATCTGTAATCAAATGAGCACTGGCCTTATTTAACAGGCTCCGCATCAATAATGTATCACAGCATCCGAACATCAAACAGCTCTTTGAGCTGGTGCTGGTAATTCTAACCTCCTCTCCAACCCCTCCTCTGTCAGCCTTGTCATGACCAGTTATTTCCTTCTCAAAAGATGAAAAATAACATCAGCAATATTTTTCCAAGGCTGTGATCAAGCGGCGACCTTCCCAGAAATTATTTTTTCTCCGCCCGCAATGATTTCCTCTGGTTCTCAGGCTAAAGTGTTTGTCCGATTTCCTGCTGATTGTAAATACATTGACGGGCGTCGGGGTTTGCGGAGTTCACGACACTCCGATGCTTCTGACGGGTCTCGTCTCCACCTCGGCCAACTTCCCTCAGAGAGGAATACGAGGAGCAGCATAAGGGGCCTCTACCTCCACTGGCCCTGTGAGCCTCTGATGCTCATCACACGCCACAACCATACATAATTTAAGCAAGTAATGAGTTTTCAAGAGGGTGGCACCAAAGAAAGGCCATTTCATTGTGTAAATAAGGAGTTTTTTTTGTCTTTGTACGGCGGTAGTTTGATCCCACAATCAGGTCAAACTCGAGATGTTCGTCCTTTGAGATGTTTCTCAGACACAAAGCCGATCATGATCAGAATTCTTCCCTCGACTTGACCGTGCGACATGGTAGACGACTCGTTGGACCCTGACCAATCATACCTTTCCATCTTGAATGACTTGCGTCTCCTCTTAGTGTTTACACACAGTTGTTTGCAGAGGAGAAATCTCCTCTCAAACTAGATAAGGGAGGCCAAAAGAAATCTCAAATACACTGTTGGTTATCTTCCACTCTGACACATGGGATGAAATGAGTTTGGCAGGTGGAACAACATAAAGGTTTACCAACATTGCCATGGTGACCATGATACCATTGGGTCTTTCTTCCACTTGTGTGTATCTGCTTTCTCCTCATTTGAATATGTCCCTTGCAGAACAAAGCAATCTGTTTCATATCAGAATGGTATCCATCAGCAGGGGGAGCAAAGGGGACAGCGGGTAACACAGTGCTGAATATTTATGCTCTTGGAAATATGAAGCCACTGTATGAAAATGGATCTTGTTTATAAAACTTTCAGCTGAGGTTGACTTTGATTTTTGATTGTCAGGGTTAATGCTCAGGCGTGTGCTGGTACCCTTGCACGCTACCATAGTAACACCATAGTATACAAATAACCTTGGATGACATTGAAGGAGATTGATTACTGGACAAACTCAAATTACCTTTTTGATGTAACAGGCTCCTTTGTAATTCAAGTGACCGGTTATTTAGTTAAGTTTTCAAATAAGTAATCCGTTACAAGTCTAGTCTGCTCCATTCATTCAGGTGCGTGCCTCCTTTGTGGACTGCAAGTGGGAGAGGAAACCGTTCATTGACGGGAGTGAAACGTTTGTTTTTGAAGGGCAAGACGCCAACAAACATGCATTGAAACTCAGTATCTTGTTTGATGAAAACATGCTTTGTTTGGAAATTATTACATCTTGTTTCAATACATTTGGACTTTTAGACTAAAGAGACAATGAATGACTGCGTGTGAGAGAGACAGGGAGAGCAGGTGGGTGCTGGTGTACTATTGCTTGCAACGTTTCCACAAGTTACTCATAATAATAATAATAATAATAATAATAATAATAAGATCATCAACGTTTGCATGAAGCTTTGAACTATTCTGTGCAGCCCAGGTCAATGCCTTCAGAAGGTAGGTGTACGGAGGTCTGAACCCATCAGGAAACGCAAAGAGGTTTTCACTTAGGTCACGCAAAGGTACAAACAAGTTACTTTGTAATGGTAATAATCGCATTTAAAAAGTTATTTTTAATAGTAACTTTACCCAACACTGCTAATGTCACATATCTACTATCTATACAAGCTTTGTTAGATCTGTTCTTTCTTTTTTTTGGTGCAAAACTAGCCCCTTCAGGCCTTTTCCTATTAAATATTATAGAAGAAATAACATTTAGTTATGTGCCTGCCTTTATTATTAGTCCATTAACAGTTGAGGACCAACATCACTCTCATTAATTCATTTATTTGTTTGAGCGTTTTTGCCGTTAACCTTTTGGGGTCGGGGCCCGCTTCGAAGAGGCAGCAGACGTTTAAGTTTTTAATAAAATTAGATCTAGACAGTAACTAGATGCAAACACAGACATTCAGAAGTCAATGCACAACCTCGGGCTTTCTACCTGCACTCCCATAACCCAGAGGATGAACCGACACCCAGTTCCAAGGGCCAATAGGAGCCTGACGAGCAGAAGCAATGGACAGAGTTTTTGAACAGTGTCTGAACAGTGCTTGGCTGTGCATTGTTTTCCTGCAGCTTGAGTGTGTGGCGCAGTCATTGGGTACCAAAAAGTCTCTCTTGAAATGTGTTCACGTCCTTGTCGAAACCTGAAACCTACTGAAGGTTCTCAGTTGGACTTCGGTCAGCTCAGTAACGACGATGGAACCCATGGTGACACCAGTATGACCATGTGAAAGAAACAATGACAACAAGTATGACCATGTAAGAGAAACAATGACAATCAGTATGTTATGCGGGAAAACAATTCCGGATTGCTGACAGACAGGGCAGAAACACACAATTCAATTCAATTCAGTTTATTTTATATAGCCCAACATCACAAATACAAGTTTGCCTCGGAGGGCTTTACAATCTGTACACATGACATCCCTATCCCGGGACCTCACATCGGATCAGGAAAAACTCCCCCAATAAAGAGAGTAAAAACCCTTTCACAGGGAAAAAAGGGGAAGAAACCTGAGGGAGAGCAGCAGAGGAGGATCCCTCTCTCCGGATGGACAGAAGCAATAGATGTCATGTGGCCAGAATGAATAACGTAACCGAGTTACAGCACATTTAATGAATGTGACATAAATTATTCATATAATGAGTAGTAGGCATGGTCCATGATCCAGATAGCCAGGATCCATTAAGCAGAAGGAGGGACATCCCAGGGGCAGTGGGAGGAGAAAGCAGGGCCATGGCAGCTGGCAGGCCTGGTTCCAGGTCGGTTCCATCAGCAGGGCCATGGCAGTAGGCAGGACCGGTTCCAGGCCAGTTGCATCAGCAGGGCCATGGTTGCATCAGCAGGGCCAGGGGGGAGGACCGGGGTAGAGTTAGTAATATGCATTGAAGAGACAATCATTTATCCAGAAGGAGAGAAAGAAGAGGTGAAGAGGAGAGGAGCAGAGGAGGAACGGAAGAGGAAGAGAAGGAGAGGAAGAGCTCAGTGTATTCTAAAATGTCCCCCAGCAGTCTAGGCCTATAGCAGCATATCTAGGGGCTGGACCAGGGCAAACCTGAGCCAGCCCTAACTATAAGCCTGAAACAGCCCTAACTATAAGCCCTATCAAAAAGGAAAGTCTTAAGTCTACTCTTAAATGAGGTGACCGTACCTGCCCCCCGGACTGAAAGTGGAAGCTGATTCCACAGAAGAGGAGCCCGATAACTGAAAGCTCTAGCCCCCAACCTACTTTTTAACACTCTGGGAACCACAAGTAACCCTGCATTCAGTGAGCGTAATGCTCTCGTGGGGTAATATGGCACTATAAGGTCCATAAGATTTCTGAGGTGTTATATATAAGGTGAATAAAATTGGTCCAAGAACAGAACCTTGTGGAACTCCATGGCGAACGGCAGTGGTCATTGAGGCCTCATCGTTTACAAATACAAACTGAGATTGATCTGATAAATACGACTTACACCAGCTTAGTGCTGTACCTTTAATACCAGTCAACTGGTCTAGTCTCTGTAATAAGATGTCATGGTCAATGGTGTCAAACGCTGCACTAAGGTCTAACAAGACAAGTACAGAGACAAGTCCCCTATCTGAATCAACTAGAAGGTCATTAGTAATTGCCACTAGTGCTGTCTCTGTGCTATGATGCTTTCTAAATCCTGACTGAAACTTCTCAAATAAACTATTGTTATGTAAAAGTCACACAACTGGTTTGCGACTACCTTCTCCAGTATCTTAGAGAGGAAGGGAAGGGTAGAGATAGGTCTGTAGTTAGCCAACACATCTGGATCCAGAGTGTGCTTCTTAAGAAGAGGATTAATTACAGCTACTTTAAAATACTGTGGTACATGACCCATTAGTAAATACCCATTGATAATATCTAGTAGAGAGGCACTAATTAAAGGTAAAACTTCCTTAAACAGCTTAGTCTGAACAGGGTCCAGGAGACAGGTAGACGATTTAGAAGTAGAAACCATTGAAGACAGTTGGTCGAGGTTGATGGTAAAAAATCCATCCAGACACACGACAGGGCCCACAGCCTCCTCCATGGCCATCCCACCTGAGGATGGACCGGCAGTAGTCGAGGGCAGGAGATCACCGATCCTGTCTCTAATAGCCAGAATCTTACCATTGAAGAAGTTCATGAAGTCATTACTACTGAGGTCTATAGGAATACACGGATCCACCAAGCTATGACTCTCAGCCAGCCTGGCCACAGTGCTAAAGATAAATCTAGGGTTGCTCTTGTTTTTCTCTATTAGTGATGAGTAGTAGGCTTCTCTGGCATTACGGAGGGCCTTCTTATATGTTCTCAGACTATCCCGCCAAACCAACCGGAACTCCTCCAGACCGTTGGAACGCCATATGCCCTCAAGCTTCCGTGATGCTTGCTTTAATATACGGGTCTCAGGGTTATACCATGGAGCGAGCCTCCTTTGCTTAATGCTTTTTTAGAGGGGCTATCAAGTCCAGTGTCACTCTCAATGAGCCAGTAGCACCATCGACGAGCTGATCAATCTGGGAGGGAGTAAAGTTAGCACAGGAGTCCTCTGTTATATTGAGACATGGTTATGAATCAAATACAGGAGGAATTGCTTCCTTAAATCTAGCAACAGCACCGTCAGTTAGACATCTGGTGTAAAAACTCTTGCCTAACGCTGTACAAATTGTGAAATAAATTCTGAGTATGTACCTGGTGCTCGGTATACCACAACAAACAGAATCGGCTGTACTGTTTTCCAGGTTGGATGTGAAAGACTAAGAGCAAGGCTTTCAAATGAGTTGCAGTTCAATCCAGGTTTAGGACCCATTAACAGACCCGAGTCAAAAATGGCAGCTACTCCACCTCCTCGCCCGGTGCCTCGAGGAATGTGCATATTAACATGACTTGGAGGAGTAGATTCATTTAGGCTGACATATTCCTCAGGTTTCAGTAAGACACAACACATCAATATCATTATCTGATATTAATTAATTTACTAATACAGCTTTAGAAGACAAAGATCTAATATTTAGGAGTCCACATTTAATGTCCCTATCATGTTGCACTTTTGCAATAGTGGTGTTAACCTTTATGAGGTTATTTTCTATAACTCCTCTTTTGGTTACTTTTAATTTAATTAGTTTAAGTGGCCGTGGGACAGACACAGTCTCTATAGAGTTAAAGGTGGGCAGCTGCCCTAAAGAAAATGCAGGGAATGCAGAGAAGGGTGTAAGACTCTGCTTCCTGGTCTGTCATGCACAAAGTCGACCAATAAACTTGGTCATATTTGCAGAAAGGAGATCCGCTCCATCCGAAGTGGGATGGATGCCGTCACCCCTAATCAGACCTGGGTTTCCCCGGAAAGACCGCCAGTTATCTACGAAGCCCACACAGGAGACAAATGGACAGGGAAACAGAGGAAACACAGGGGAGCTTCTGGACTGGCGAGATGAAACATGACACAGTACGACCATGTGAAAGAAACAATGACAACCAGTATGACCATGTAAGAGAAACAATGACAACAAATGACAACAAAACAGATATATACTCCAACCCTGCAACAGTACAAGTAAAACAAGTTAAATTATTGAGTGGGACAGTGCAGGGACATCAGGGGTGATCTCAGTAAGTAGGAAACCTTGCAGGAGCTTTTAGACTTACCACTGACTGTTCATAACATCCCCTCCACTCAGAGATCTGGCTCTAAACCACAGCGGGACTCAGAGAATCACACAGGAAGCAGCATCCGGCCTGACAGCACTGGGACAACCTAGTAATGTACAGAGGCAGTTACTTAACCTCTTAACGTTCTGCTGTCACGCGAGCATCCATTTCAACTATACACTGTACATTCCGTTGTACGCTGTACATCTATTTATAGTTTGGTACGAGTGTCATATGTTTCTGGAAACCTATGATTCTTGTGATTCCAGCTGTCCACTCTGTTTCAAGATCAGACCACCACAGCAGCTACAATCAATACTTTTGTTAGACAACAACAAACAAACAAGCGATTTGAAAATCAAGACAACTCACCGATGACGCCTCATATTGATCCATAAATCCATAATATTCCAACAAAAACGGCATTGTTACGTCGTAAAGGTCCAGTAAAAATAAATCCCATAAAAGATTTAGTCCAAAACACGTGATTACATCCATAAATATCCACCAACTGGCGTTGCATAATTTCATTGCAGCTGAAAGTTATGAACGAAAGCAGTTTTGTTTTTAGCAGAAAGTTATGTTTGCATGGAAGCACAGCTACAAACTCGCTATCAACATGTCCACCGAAATCTAACGATTTCAATGAGACCCCACTTGAACCAATAGGAGCTTCATGTCCTGACTGACAAGCTACATTACCCAACCAGAAGCTACGTTGAAGTTCAGGCTCAGCCTCTATTTTCTTACGTGGTTCAAGCCTGTCACGCAGTACAGCTCAGATGACAGGCGTTTTGGACAGCCAATGAAATTCCCTAAACAACGATAGGCAGGAAGAGGGGGGGCAAATAATCCCAACAGCCTTCAATTTGATGAGAAGAGACAGCTGCTGTAGAGCTTCAGTCTGAAGTGTAAATTAGCATAAAAATGCATTTATACTTCATTTTCTCTGTGTCAGCAATACTGGTAGTAAATATGAATAGTACCTCTATAAGTTTTCAAGACTACAAGCCTTTTTAATAGTATATAGTATATATATCAGGAATATTTTCAGTCTCAAAATGAAAAAACGCATTTCATTAGAAAAACATGTGTAAAATATTCATTTTCTGTGATATTGTTATCAACTTTTTACATAGACTAGAAAAGGCTTCAGGCTATGTTCCCATTGTGTTTTCCAGTCCATAAGTCGCATTTATAGTCATCTACAGGCATCTATTTACAAAGAAATGTTCAGACGGAAATAAAAACCTTATACTTTAGTGTGTTCAAACTCATATAACTCAGTGTCAGCAGCACTTAAAGTGATTCTGACTATTGAGGGGGAAAAAGCTTCAGATTGTTACCTTTCAAAAGAGACCAAGACAATGCATTTACTCCAGATAGTATAGCTTGCAATTTACTTTGGGTATACCTGGATAGGCGTTTTTCGTCAAATTTTACAGGAATGTTAAGAGGTTAAAATACTCATACTCAGTGGCGGTGCGTCAATAGAGGGCGCTAGGGCGCCGCCCCTCTTAAAATTTTGCGATTAAAAAAAAAAGAAAAAAAAGAAATAATATATACTGTCAAAAAACATTATATACCAAATAATTTAAATACGAAATATACCGTGTTGACGCGCTACGGTGTGTTGGAGACCGTAAGCCCCTGTCAACAACCATTTAAAACCAGTTAAATGTGACCAAATATAATATATCGCTTCTATATATATATATAGAATCTTCAGGGGCACAAAAGTGCGCCCTAGCCAATGACATCGTTTCTTATTGCAACGTGAATGAACTATTCATCGAATCAGAGACCTTTATCATTCCCTCACAGCCCGTACAGCTCCCATGTATCTACGCGAGCAACACTAGCAGAGTGTAGCAGACTTTGCTTATGTCAGTATGGCAACTGAAAACTCTGTGGTATCTCTACGCGAAACACCTTTCAACCGACGGTCAGATGTTGACAAGAAGAGGCTGAAAGAGTTGGGACCCGAACGTCCGGATTTAAAAATTCAGCAGCAAGGACGTACACCCGGAGCTTCTCCTCAAGCCGATATGCTAATCGGAGCTGGTTAGCTGGATGCTAAGTGTGGAGCAAAGCAGTGGCTCTGCGCAGCCGAGGAAGCGCCAGGCAGATGAGCTTGGAAGGATTGCTGCAGAGGTGAGTGTCAAAATCAGCAGATGCCTGTGTTTAGAGTGAGTGTGTGTGTGTGTGTGTGTTTGTGTGTGTGTGTGTGTGAGTGTGTGTGAGTTAGCTCCAGGCTAGTGCATCAAGGTGGCTCCTGGCCTTTTGTCTGTTGATGAGCCATCAAGACACACAAAACATAGTTTTTTGTCAACTCTGATTGTTGGCTTTTGTCTGTAGTATGAAGCCTGTTTGTAGGAGATATTTCCCCACTTATCTGTTTGTCTCTTTATATATTTATCTGTAGGTTTGTGACACCATACTTGGACACACTAGGGAACGCTTTGCCTTCAAAGGTCACCTCACCAGTGCCACCTTACTACAGGGCCCCCAGTTTAAATTTCTTGACAAGTAGTGGAGCCTACTCTGTCAAACACCCAATGTAAAATGTGATGTCTCTCTTTATGAATCTATTCTGCTCTAAACCTCTTTCATGTGAGGGTGTGGGCACCTCTTTTATTCTGTAAACCTCTGAAACCCAACCCAATGTTTCTTAAACCATTCTGCTCTGAACCTCTCATGCCCAAAGTTACAGTTTGTTGATAGTTGTTATTGGACAGTGTTGAGTACTGTGCTTTCTTGAAATAAAGCTTTGTTTTTTAGAATATTCTACTCAAAACTTTTCTTTTCTTCTCATTGTGGAGTGCTATTTAAACCGCGCTGCCCAACTGCGCCCCCCCCCAAAAAAAAAAAAATCACCAGCCGCGACTGCTCATACTGTGATGGATTTTGCTGTATCAGCACTCCTAAAAAGCTTATTGAAGAAATAAACTAAAACAGTCATGTTCATTTACAACATGCTAATTCAACAATCTGCAGGGTTGGTTGGTACTCTTGATATAAAATGTTTGCTCCAACATTAGCCATAGCCAGGGCCGCCCCGGACCTCCCCTGGGCCCCAAGCTAAATTCTGGGGCCCTCCTACCCGACCCATGAGCCATGTAAACCATGTGCCGTTGCCACACAGCCACACTTGACACGTCAGTTCTCACTACATCTAATTTCAAGGAATATGGAGACCTGTACAGGACAGAATGAGGTACATTTATTGAATAGAATATGTTCCACAGAGTCTTAAGATGAGTGAATATTACCATTAACAATTATAAGAGTGTGGATTTTGGCCCTCATCTCCTACACTGGAGTCATGCTTAGAATGCATCACTTTAAACCCTGTAAGAAGAGGGGGGGATTGAAAACAATAATGTTCAATGTACACACACTGACATGAGAGTATTGTGCACACCGTACACACATCTTATACTCACAAAAAAAGTTGCAAAAACTGATAATAGAAAAGAAGAAAAGAAAAGAAAGAATAGGGAAACATTGCAACTATAATGTGACATAATATTAAAAAGGAAAAAAGTTTTCTATATCAACTGGCTGAAAGATTTCGAGAGAATGCGGACATCGACAAGGAAGAATCATGGGTGAAGCTGGAAAGGCATGTTTGATCAAATTTGGTTGAGAAAGATGGATAGAAATGTTCTCAGTCAGCAGCGGATGAAGCTGAGGAACTCGATGTGGGAGGTTTGACAAGCTGATTAATGGCTGTGAATAAAATGTTTTAATTGTGCTCATTGGTGCTTAATAACATTGGCTGCTTTGAATTTTTGATTGGAGATTATCAGCTATGATTCATCTGTATCAATACATATGAAGACACGGAAAAAGTACCATTACACATTTATCAGTATAACACTTTATAGGGATACAATTATTTTAAAAAGCAAGAAAATTGCTTTTGTTTAAGTTATAACTGGCTCAGAAGAACTGTTTTGAGAAGCAGAAAACAACAACACGCATCATTCTGTGAGCACAATACAATATTTAAAGTTGCTTGATGACATTGTTGAGTCATCAAAAGCCTAGAAGATGGGACCTGCTTCAAGTCCCTCCCAAAGAAAAACATTGTGACCTGCCTGAATGACTATCGCCCCGTGGCACTCACCCCAATAGTGATGAAATGTTTCGAGAGAATAGTCATGACCCACATCAAGGTAGGTAAGGTAAGGGAGTTTATTGTCACTGTGAAACGCAACAAAATTAAGTTGGCGACTCATCAGTCAGTACAGCAGTACCTATAAAAACATGTAAAAAATTTCTTTGTCCTGATGGACCTCAACCTCCTGCCAGAGGGAAGGGACACGAACAGGTTGTGTCCAGGGTGAGAGGGGTCAGCTGCGATCTTTCTTGCTCGCTTCAGTGTCCTGGAAGTGAACAACAAGTCCTGGAGGGATGGCAAATTGCAGCCAATCACCCTCTCCGCAGAGCGGATGATGCGCTGCAGCCTGGCCTTGTCCTTGGCAGTGGCTGCAGCATGCCAGACGGTGATGGAGGAGCAGAGGATGGACTCAACGATGGCAGTGTAGAACTGCACCATCATTTTCTTTGGCAGGTAGAATTTCCTCAGCTGCCTCAGGAAGAACATCCTCTGCTGGGCCTTTTTTGTGATGGAGCTGATGTTCAGCTCCCACTTAAGGTCATGGGAAATGGTGGAGCCCAGGAAGCGGAAGGACTCCACCGCGTCAATGGCGGAGTCACACAGGATGAGAGGGGCGGGTGGGGCTGCATTCTTTCTGAAGTCAACAACCATCTCCACTGTCTTCAGAGCGTTGAGCTCCAGGTTGTTTTGGCGGCACCAGGTCTCCAGGTGGTCAGTAGGCGGACTCGTCCCCACCGGAGATGAGTCCAATGAGGGTGGTGTCATCCGCGAACTTCAGGAGCTTGACGGACTGGTGACTGGAGGTGCATCTGTTGGTTTACAGGGAGAAGAGCAGCGGGGAAATAACGCAGCCTTGGGGGTGAACCGGTGCTGATGGTCCGAGAGCCTGGGACGTGTTTCCCCAGCTTCACGTGCTGCTTCCTGTCAGTCAGGAAGTCTGTGATCCACAGGTGGAGTCGGGCACGTGTAGCTGGGAGAGCTTGTCCTGCAGCAGAGACGGGATGATGGTATTAAAGGCAGAGCTGAAGTCCACGAACAAGATCCTGGCGTAGGTTCCTGGGGAGTCCAGATGCTGGAGACAGGACATTCTAATGTAGAACAAGACATTTCAAAATAAATAAAACATAAAACACAGGCATCAATGGCTTAAAAGTGTTGTGTTCTTGTCTATTTGTGTCCACCCGCAGCACTGTGAGCTGAGTGGGGTAGTGGGTGTGGGGGTGATGGAGGAAACTGCTCTGGGGAAAAAGCTGTTCCTCAACCTGTTAGTCCGAGTTTTAATAGTCCTGAATCTTCTACCTGATGGCAGTGGAACAAACAGAGAGTAACACGGGTGTGTGATGTCCTTGTAGATGTTGCTGGCTTTCTTCTGGAGGCGGCCAGCATATACAGTGTCCAGGTCAGGGAGGGAAACTCCCACAATCCTCTGTGCTGTTCTAACCACCCGGACCAGATCCCTCCTATTCTCTGCTGTGCAGCTGGAGTACCACACAGTAAAGCATTGGCAGAGGATGCTCTCTATCACACTTCTGTAAAAGTTAACCAGGAGCTCAGCGGGCAGGCCAGCTTGCTTTAGCTTTCTCATAAAGAAGAGCCTCTGCTGGGCTTTCTTCACCAGGTGTGAAGTGTTCAGGGACCAAGTGAGATCTTTGGTAATGTGGAGCCCCAGGAATTTGATGCTGTCCACCCTCTCCACCTCCTCCCCACTTATGTAGAGTGGAGAGGGTGTGGTCCTCTTGGATCTCCTGAAGTCCACGATGACTTCCTTGGTCTTGGTGGTGTTCAGGACCAGGTTGTTGTCCGAGCACCACTCAGCCAGATGTTGTACCTCCTGTCTATAGTGAATCTCGTCGTTGTTTGAGATGAGTCCCACCACAGTAGTGTCGTCGGCGAACTTTATCAAAAAGACAAGCCCATACACCGTAGACCCGCTGCAGTTTGCGTATCGCCAGAACCGGTCCACTGACGATGCAGTCAACAACGTAATCCACACTACCATCATGCACTTAGAGGGCAAGGAACCTATGCAAGACTGCTCTTCATAGATTTCACCTCAGTGTTCAATACAGTCATCCCACACAAACTCTCTGAAAAACTCCTCATTCTTGGGCTTACAAGAAGCTTGGCTCTCTGCAACTGGGTGCTGAACTTTCTCTCAGGCAGACCCCAATCAGTCAGTTGGCAACCGCACATCTGACACAAGAACTGTGAGCACAGGGACCACCCAGGGCTGTGTGCCGAGTCCGCTGCTTTACACCCTCTTCACATACGACTGTGTGGCCTCCCAGGAAAACACCAGCACCATCCAGTGTGCGGATGATACGACGGTCATTGGAATGATCACTGGTGGGGCTGAGAGGTGGAGGAACTTGTGGCCTGGTGTCGGGATAATAATCTCTCCTTGAATGCAGACAAGACAAAGGAGATGATTATCGACCCAAAGAGGAAGAGGGTCCAGCACACAACACTTTGCATAGATGGGACAGAGGTGGAAAGGGTGAAAACCTTTAAATTCCTCGGAAAGCAGATCAGCGAGGACTTCACCTGGTCTCATAACACACTGCAGAACATCAAAAAGGCCCAGCAGCGACTGTATTTCTTAAGAAGGCTGAGGAAATTAGGCATGCCACCCAAAATTCTCAGCAACCTCTACAGATGTACGGTGGAGAGCGTCCTTACCAGCTCCATCACAGTGTGGTATGGAAGATGCACTGCCCAGGGCAGGAAGGCACTTCAGCATGTGATAAAAACTGCACAGTTCATCTCAGGAGCAGCCTTCCCCTCTCTTCAAGACATTTACTCCACCAGAGTAGCCAGAAGAGTGTACCACTTCATCAGGGACACAACACACCACATCATCATGGACACAACACACCACTTCATCAGGGACACAACACACCCCCAGCACAGACTCTTCTCGCTCCTGCCATCAGGAGTCTGAAGTCCAGAACCACGAGACTGACGATCAGTTTCTACCCGCAGGCCATCAGGCTGGTGAACATTGGACATTGTAACAATGCATAGTGCATAGTTCAGGTACACTGAGCAATACTATTATCATATTGTTGTGCAATATTTTTATTTATTTTTTTACCTTAAGTTTATTCTAATTCTGTGTGTTAGGAGGACCCAGCAAAATAAGCTTTTCATTGTATAGAATAACTGTCTGTTATCTGTGCATATGACAGTAAAAACATCTTTAATCTTGAATAGTTTGACGTTAGTTTAGCAACGGTATTACGTAGCTCATGCAGTTTCCTGAGCATAGTCAGTGTTGGATCTCCGTTACATGTCGGTGTGTAATCGTTACTTTCTTTCAGTGAACTTATACTGACTAGTAGTAATGTATTTTGCAGAGTGGATTCACAGCTGCGAGGGTCCAGAGGACAGCATGTAGCCTCCCAGTCCGTCTCTCCCTGTCAACAGATCACCACCGCCGGCCATTTGGTTTTAGACATTTATTTACATGTATCTACCATTTAATTCATATATTCCACTGCTTTTGTGAACCTAAGAGCTTTGGTAAAACAATGTATAGCACCAAAACAGTTTGACCACCTGAGTAAAGGTATGTTTTCACAAGAGATATGAAGAATTTCCAAAATCAAAATTTAATTTTTCAGCTTTAGGGCCTATTATCACTTTACACTTGTGCCTTAGGACAATGGTGCCTCAATATATAGAGAGCTGAGATTGTTCTGCAATTTTTGATGTAAAACAAGTGCCTTTAAAAAGGTGAATTTAAGAAATTATGGAAGATTGAGAAAATTACCCCCGACTCCAGAGGGTTAACGACGGCCGGAGTGATGGCATTGTATGGAGGAACAGGAGGAACAGCTGTATGAAACTAGCCAGTGGGGCATGCTCACGTGCACTAAAAGGTTTGCACAGCCTATGCAGAGAAGTTCTGATCACAACACACACACACACACACACACACACACACACACACACACACACACACACAGACATCTGCTTTGGTCGACTTTACTCCATTGAAAATAGTTTGCTGCTAAATTAATGCTTTGAATATTGTATAGAGCACCTTCAATATATCAACATCTCAGAATGAAAAAAAAAAATCACAAAAAAAACATGAATCAGGGCTTTGAACTCGGCTTCCCACAGCAGCAAAGCTCTGGTTTCTTAAGGCTGATTCTAGTGAGAGCACGATAAAAGCAGATTCCGGAGTTTGGGTTTGTGTTTCAGTGCGGGGGCCACAGGGATCCAGACGACCTTGCAGGTACAGCAGAGGGCATGTTTCTGTGGGTTGGCAGAGATGTTGAAAAGCCTTTTTTCCCTCATCTCAACCAGCGTTGTCCTTTCGACTGCACACATGGTTTTATATCAGATACGGCCCTGTTTGGGATTCATAGGCTCTTGTAGAAACAGGACAGTACACGCTCTAATACGAGGGCAGACTTATTGGATTTTTTTACTTTTTATTCCTTATCTTGAAGAGTCCGGTCTTTCAGGACAACGCCTTCCTCCCCCAGCATCACAGGAACAAATGAAGAAAATGAAATAAGAGTTGCTCAGGGATTTGGTGATACTCGTTGATCCAGAACAATGCAGCAGGAGCAGAGCGAGTGTGAGGAATTATGAGCCATGCACGGAAGCTCGTATCTGTTCGGTTTTAGAGTTGTTTTTATTGCATCATCTTCTCTACCCTCTTCTCCCTCTAAAACTAACCCTTGTATCATCTCTGCTTCTCTGCCGTTATACACGCATAATAATACACATTATGGACATTAATATACAGGAAGTCAAATGAGTCCCTGGAGACGCACTTATCCGGGTTTAATAATCCAGAACCGTCCTGCACGCAGACACTGTACATTTACAACATTTACATGTACTTTATAATAAATGCAAATAAATGCATAATAGCAACCAACTTTAAAGTACTAGTGGCCATAAATATAACACACATCTATTTATAAATAAATTAGAATCAGCTTTCTGTGTCAGTTCTGTGTCCAATTATTGACTGTTTTCATGCAGATAGTTTCCTGCTGTTTCTGTTTTGTCAAAGAATTTGTGAAACTCCAAATCGGCGTCTTCAAAGTGCCTTTTCAAAATCCCAAATGGCATTTAATTTGCAACAATATAAAATAGGGAAAAGCAGCAAACCCTGATTCATTTTATGTTCTACCAGAAACTACTGTAAGCAATCAAACGTATCATCAGATTACGTGATAATGGAAACAACCAGTTCTAGTTTGGCTCTTAGGGTCGTTAGTGTTAGGGTCAGTAGATGTCTGGTATAAAAGTTCAACTGTTCAAAAGTCTAATTCATCATCATGCATCACGTCCCCCTCCTGTGATCGGGCAGCAGTATCTGTGCTTTAAAGCATTTGTACATGATTGTTGGACAAGATGGCCAAAAAGTCAGGTCCGCTCGCTCATGACTCAGCCTCCTTCTCTGCCTCGTCTCCGGCCTCCTGAGAGGACGGCAGCGGCCTCCTCGGTTGTGTTGTGGTTCCTTCTGCACACCTCACAACACTCCCATGCAGCCTGACCCCTCGTGTGTACCTTACACTTTCCATTCTGCCGGCATCTAAATCAAGCCAATTTCAAACGACCGCTCAAAATAGCACTCCACTTCCAACATGGTCTGAATGGATAATCCCAACTGACATGACATTGACATGACGAATGCTACCAGCTTTGACATAAACCAGTAAAACCTGCATACTTTCATTTCACATTCCCAGTTGGACCATAAGAATAGAAGTAATTGATGAAATCTCCTCCGGTTAAGTCTCAACACATTTTCACTCCAGACTTGTTAAGGGCTGGAAAACAGACTTGGGCCCTTTGTCTAATATGGATTCCTTATGGGGGTTTGAGGACTTCTGATGTGTCTCCGGGGGTTTCTGGTGTCAGGTTGCACCAACAAGATTCATGTGGAAACCTGATTAAATCACGGTGTAACTTGAACTTTAATAATGTTGCATCAAACTCTAAAACTACCTTAAAGTTAAGAAAGTTAAGAAATATGAAATGTAAACCTTTCTCTTAACGTCTTTAAATCAAATTCTGCCATAAAAACCCAATCTAAAATATGATCCAGTATTAACTATAAACTTGAAGATGTTTAACTTTTAAAAGCCTTTTTGAGACGGATTGAGCAGAATAATTTAGTTCCCCAAAGAAAGTTATGGACAGACTCAACCCAACTGAATTTGACTATGCTGCTGATAAATTTCATTTATACTCTTTGGCATACTACTTTTTTCCTTACTGTGTTGTTTAAGTGGTGGTTATTTGGCCATATTACTACATTAAAGTAGCAGAAGTTAATGGTCAATTGCAGAGCGTCTGGCACAGTGGCCTAAAGATCACATCTCTGCTTTTTTACAGATGATGTAGATCTGCAGACTTACAAACTGAGCTTGGAGTTGGGATACTATAGCATTTGGGTCACAAGGGACCTCAGGAGTCACAGGATGTGTTGGTAATTCAAGGAGCCTTATTGAGTACTAAGCTACAAACAGGCCAAATACACTGAATGCCTTCCTTGGTTGCCCCCAACAGGAAAAGGCTTCAGGCCTCAACCCCGGCGAGCTCAACTCACTTTCTGCTTCCTGCTTCATTCCCGCAGCATTGCTCTTGCACTTGCAGCGTGATTGGCCCGGCGTCCTCAACCACCGCCGTGGGGTTATACGGTTTACCCCCTCTGGCCTGGGAATGCGTGAGATCGCCCATACCTAGAAAGAAGGCCTTAAAAATCAAATTCTCAAAATCAAGTTATCAGGGTACGTTTGTACCAGGGCTCTGGTTCTGAAATGTAAAGTGTCTTCAACTCATTTTGATGTCTGAATGAAGCAGAGAGTTATCCTTCATCAGTTGAGCTTCGTCTCAGCTTGTGCCTCTGGAGTCTTGTCAGATCACAATGAGAGAAGTGAAAATTGTGTGGAACTTTCTCACAATTGCACACAACCTTCCATCTGCTCGCTTCTAAACATGTGCGTTCATATTTCCTCACGCTCGCTAATCCCGGCTCTAAAATTAGGCTGCTGTGAGGGAACCAAAGATGCACACATCCTTCCAGTCCTTCTGTTTTTGAAGAACAATCAGCAGTCTGTTACTGCTGATTCCGATCATTCTCTCCTTTCTATTTTTTCCTCCACTCTCTTTTCCATTGACCATCCTTCTCTACATTTCTTTCACTGCTTTTCCTTTTCCTCTTCACTTCCTCAATTTGTCTCCCCTTTCTCTGCTTGCTTCCTTTTCGCTCCTTCCTCTCTTCATCACTCTATACACTTTTCTTTGTATTCTTTGTTTTAGGCGTTGCTGTGGGGAGATCTGTGTTTCGTATCAAACGTTAGCGTGCCAAGGTGAACGGCATTCTGGGATTTGAGACGACATTATTGCAAGTTACTGCTTCAGAACGCACATAAGATGAGGGGCTGGATATCAAAAATGTTTTAACATAACAACGACATGAAATATTCAAAGCATCATGTACAGGTATGGAGAATTTTTTTAAAGGCACAGCGCAGACATGGAGACAACGAAGAGGAAGTAATGGCATTGACATTCTTTTTAAAGACCTGCTCAAATCAACCGCTGCCTTCATAAAATATTCAAACAGAAAATAACAAACAGAAAAGAAGAAAAAAGAAGAAAACAGTCACGCCAGCAGCTTTGAGGCCGGACTTAGTTTGGAAAATGGCAACTTTACTTAATAATCAAGTTTTTCACACTAACATTTTCTAATTAGCGCCGTCACCACCGTCTTCTCATCTTCTCTCCTTTTTTATTTCCGCTCCTCCTTCCTTCCTCCCTCTTCATTCCACAATGAGCCCTCTCTCTCTCTCTCTCTCTCTCACACACAGAGGAGTCATCAGAGAGGCTCCAATGCTTCAGCACTCCTCATCTCTGAAATATTCATGCTCGTTTTACAGGTTAAGGAGAGGGGGAGGAAGAGATCAGAGGAGAAAAGAAACAGGGGATAAAAGGGGGAAAGAGAGCAGACACAAGGAGGGAGGATACCAAAGAAGTTAAGAGAACAGAAGTTTCACAATGAAATCTGAATCAGTATTGACTGACTTCATAATTACGACTGGAGTTTATTACATTTCTGACTTTGCTATTACCATGGTGACCAGAGGTAAACTTGCATTGATTAAGATTTCAGTTCGCATGGATTAAGGATTTGTGTTTGAGTGAAATTTCTGTCTGGAGTCGTGGGCTGCGTCCGAAATTCATCTTCAATTTTTCTTTTGCGTGTATAAAATAGAGAAAAACTTTCCGTAATTACAAAACGGTGACATCATGCTTCCGTCTGTCTTTTTCCGCTCTTCGTCAAAACAGGAAGTGGTAAAGTGGGAAGCGCCCGCCTCTCGATTTTTATTTGCTGCCTGCGGGGCAAGTGTGACATTGACAAGCGGTGCGATTCTTTGAAAAATGTGCATCAAAAAGATGTTTCATAGTAAAACGATGGTTTTGCTGAAGACGCATCTCGGTGTGATCGGAGCCTAATACAGTATCTCTGGGACTGGCACCACAGACACCCAAGTTTGTAATACAATACAATATAAATAGATATTGCAGAACTTTCATCAGTTGGCCATCGGCTCAATCACCATTGTTGTGTGTGTGTGATGGCTATATACCGATGCCGACCTGACATCCTCCGGCATCATTTTAATGGACTCAATGCCAGAGGAGACTCAGCCGCCGCCATCATCACCACTTTTGACCATCACCACTTGTCTTGATTAGACAAGGTCCATTGAAATCTGATTTTTAAAATCACTTTTACTTTATTTATCTATGTGTTGTGTAATTGTGTTCATAATAAAGTGTTGTGACCTTGGATGTGTCTCTATCACGGTGAAGCTTGTTGCCAAAGAGCAGAAGACTTTTGGAGCTCACTAAAGGAAACACAGGAAAGCCAAATGTGTTGCAAACAAAAACCCGGTTGAAGAAAAACAGAATCAGCATCAGGAGTTGACTTCCCAGGCTGGTGTAATCTTCAGGAGAAGAAAGGGTTGGCTGTAGAGGGCGTACTGCTGCACAAATCAGTTGCCGGCCCATTTTAATGACGTTAGCATCATCTCACAGAGACGGCAAGTGAAGATAAGTGACAAGAGTTGTAAGTTGTAAGAACAAGGAGGCGGAACGTCTTACATCACTGACATGTAAACAACCCAAAGAGGACAGAGGGAATCAGATGAGTGCTAGATGAGATGAACGAGTGATGAATACATTGCTGACTGCAGACAAGTGTGTGTGCAGCAGAGATCAGGATGAAACGAGAGAGAGAGAGAGAGAAAGAGAGAGAGAGAGAGAGAGCGAGAGCAAGAGAGACTGGTGGAGTTCTTTCCTGACCTGCTCTCAACTGTTCTGTTGTCGGCTGAGTCACTTCTTCTGAGACGAGCGCAGTCAGCCAGGAGGGATTGAGATCATCCCCCAGCTGGTAGATTACCCCCACCCACACACACACACCCACCCACACACACACACACACACACACGCAGTGAGTCACACATCATGCCTCTATGACTAAGCTTTTCTGCAGGTTAGCGCTAGATCAAGACATATATTTTACTTATTTATTATCTTATTTTGTATTTTTGTTTAGTTTTTTTAATCTCACCTCTCCGGCACCATGTTGACTATAACGCAGCTTTCAGGAAAAGTTGCAATCACTATCTCGATGTTGATGTGAACACAAGCTGGGAACTGATTAAAAGCAATAACTCCGATAAGACACAGAAAAAGCAGGATGTGCAGTCTGTTTACAGCTGATGACGTTATTTTAACTGAGATTCAACACCAGCATCATATACCAGAAGTTTCCGCTGCAAGTATTCATATGCCTCCCTTTATCCGCAGCTCTTTCATTCCACTACTCATTTAATAATAATGTAGTAATGAGTATATTCTTAAAAAGGCGCAAGAACCCCAATTGGGAGAATTTTGATTGGCTCTCAACGGTGCTAACATGGACTACATATAAGAAGTGGATGTAGTCGTCGAGACGTCACCCTTTGGCTTGTGGACCCCCGATATGAAGCCTCGAGTTCAGCCATCTTGGCATTTTTGCAACCAATGAGCAGAAGTTACCACATTTGGAATGCGGAGGAGTGGCATAGAGACGCCGTATACGTCTCTATGCCGAAAGCATCCCCTGCGTTATGGTCTGTTTGACTCTAAATGGACCATCATTTACTAAATGACATCATGCTGTATTGAAGAAGACTTGAAACTAGAGATTGAGTCATTTTTTCATAGACTTCTTTTTGCAACCGAGGAGGCTGCCATGTTGAGAGCTGTGTTGAGGCAATGGATATGTTCCACTTTTAGCACCTCCAAGTTGCATGGTCTTTGCTTTAAGGTCTGAGTAACTATTTTTGTTATCTTCCCAGGTGGCGAAGTCGCCCCATTACAACCATCTACAGGACAACATCACAGTGGTTCACTGCCTCACATACAGTACCATTCTGCTTCTTTTTGGCCCCTCGTGACAGTGGACACGTTGTTTTAGTAAGTGGTCTTCCTGCATGGTTCCCAGTTTCCTCTGAATGTAAAAAAAGAATCCCAAGATGCTTCAGTAGGCAATGTTCTCAACTCGTGTTGAAAGTTGAAGGCAAAACAAACTGCTCGGGAGGTCAGTGAGTAGAATGCTGGATTTAAAATGCTGTACTTGAAAATAATCCACATTCAGATTTGATTAAACCAACATGAAGGACTTCCAGGCTGCAGCTCTGTGAAAAATGAACTGAGTTTGACATTCTGCGTGTATAACTCAGATTTGTGTTTATGATTCTGACCTGCTGACCCCTGTGTGTGTTTATCAAGAACGACCTCCGATTTAACGGCATAATTTTACCTTATCAACGAAAAAACACAGACACCAGCAGGTGCGCACACACACACGCAGCAGACACACAGCGGACACACATCTCGACAATATGCTCCAAGCAAAGTATTGCAGTATAAAAGGAGTAAAAATAGAGGGCGAAATGAAAGGGAATGTTTTATCTTGTGTTATATCTGGCAAATACAAAAGGTGTTTTATCTTCTGAAGGCTTTTTTATCCGCTTGTGAAACTCAAAGCCAAGCCTTGGATTTAGAACCGTTGTGTGGAGCTACAACTGGACAACAGTACCTCCAACAGTACAGCGGTGACAGCGGTGCAGAAAGTGACACAGCAGCAGGTGATGAGCACAGCACCGTAACAGTAAGTAAGATTCCGTGCAACACGGGGAATGCTTATAAGTCATCACCATGAAGGTGTTTTCTCTTGGAATGTTTCTGTGAAGTTAGAGAAAAAATAGCTGTCAATCTTGCTGATCTAAATGTAGCTGGCCTTGCTAGCATTACCGTGCATGGTTTAGCACACAACACCGTTGGCGATACACTTAACCCCCAAATCGCTCCCATGAGCTTACGGTGTGTGAATGTTGTATCAATGACTAGATAGTCCACCTTGCATCAGTGTGTGAATGACGGCCGAGTGATATTTGACACTTGGGAGTGAGAATGTGTTGGCTACTTACCCAGAGGCCCCAGGAGTGGCGAAGGGTGAAGAGGGCCATTGAAAGCCCCGGTAGTGAGGGACCTTTTTAAAAGCAACAAAACTCTTTACAGGGCTCTCAAGTTTTTAGGACAGGTAAGAGTGACATTTCATCTTCCTCCTCCTCCTCCTCCTCCTCCTCCGGAGACCTTTGAAGTGTGTTAATGGTGTTTCCTGTCGTTAGCTTTGTGTACTGTAATGTCCCCTCTCCTAACGAAGCACGCCACATTCCTCCTGGAAGGGTGCCTCAGTTAACTGGTGCACAGCTGATTTTGACGGCCGTTGTTGATTTGAAGCTGAACATTTTTTGCGTGCTCAGAGCTTTACCGTCTGATCTCCAACGCTGCGCTGTCAAACTGTTCTGAGTTTCATGAAAACCCGAAACCCAGCGGCAGCAGCCGCTTTCACTAATTATCTTCAATCAAAGAGGGATGCCGCTAATTAGCGAAGTCGCCGGCTGGGGCGTCTTGGTTGGAACAAATAAAAAAGCCAAAACCTGCAGTCTGTTCCGTGGCAGAGGAACGGACGCTGCAGGGGTCGGCCATGACAGGGACTTTGATTCAAAGTTTGAAATTTCAAACTCGAAAAAACGGCTGAAACATTAAAATATTCTACCCAGTCTCTGGCCTGGAATCAACCCCCAATTCACATAAATAAAAACACATTTCTTCCCACATTTAAATAAGCATAATTAAGCCCTTCTTCCTCCGAACATAAACACAAAAACACCCAAGCATGCATCTTCGCACTCACCTTCCTGCGCGCACACACACACACTTCCAGCCTCCTTTTTAGACATCTGCACACTCAAAAACAAGACAACCCAATTCACAGTTACTCGCGGCACATCTCCCCGTTCGGAGCGCCTGGCTTTGGAAGGCGTCGGCGGCGCCGCTGAGGGGGAGGGGTTTCGTCAGCGTGGAAGAGCCTTTTCAATGCAGAAAGAAACCAAAAAAATGTAAATGACAAAAAAGCTGTCTCAGAAGCGGCGCTCCTTATCCGCCACCTCAGAAAGCTTAATCTCATTTTCACACTTGATTGTGTTCCCGGGCAACTAGTCTGTGCTGTTCCTGTTGTTCTGCCTCTTCAGGAGTCAACCAGGGACAAGTTTACTAAGAAGCTAAGGAGGAGGAGGAGAACAAAGGGATGGGGGAGCATAAAGAGACGAGACAAGTTAAAACGGCACAACTTCTGTAATAACTATTACACAAGATATTTGTACTTTTTCATTTACCCTCTGAGTTTTTCAAGACCTAATTCCCTGTGATTTGGGGATGTTTGGGGTTTTGGCTTGTGTGTGTGTGTGTGTGTGTGTGTGTGTGTGTGTGTGTGGAGAACTCGCTCAGCCTATCAATAGGTCAAAAGGTGAGGAAAGTCGATTGGACCGTGACATGCAAGGTGAGGGTCATGTGACTCACAGCGATCACTTCTTGCTCATGATGTGCCGTAGCCGAGGTTACGTTCTCTGTAAAAAAGCAAATATAGGTTTAGTTCATCTGGCTCAGAGAGATCAGCGTTTATGTGTGTTCCTTCCCATCAGCTCCATGTGAGCGTTACCACCATCTCCAGAGGTCGGCTAGGAAACCCTCATGAAACCCTCTTGCTGTTGCTGGTACAGCTGCTTCACTATGGCATGTAACTTTTTTTGTATTTCAATTTTTTGTTTATTTTGTGTTTATCACTAGTGGCCCTACGACAGCATACGTTCATCAACATTTGAAAAAGTGCAGCGCCCCACGGTCGACCAACCAGCCGGAGCTGCCGGACCAAATGCCCCCAAACTGCCCCAGGGAGGAGAGGGAAGCTAAGCTAACCCAGCTAGGACCTGAGGCTACTCCACTACCCAGCATGCTCCTGGCTGTCTGATGATCAGTCGCAGGAAAATAAGATGGATGAAAGCAGCGGGTGGTCGGTGACTGTTGAGTCCACATCTTCACAGAGACCTGGATCCATCCTGGTCCAGGATCAAGATCAACTTGACGGCAGGATGGAGAACAAGAGGAGGCTGACTCTGTGTTTACATCTTGATGCTCAGGGCTCAAACATCAGTCATAGTGGATGGACAATGTGTTTCATATTTAATGTGAAGATGTCGGCCATGTTATCTGCCCAGAGAATTGTTTTTATTGCTGCTGTTTACGTTCATCCTGGAAATAAAATAGATGTACTACAGGAATGTACTACTGTCTTTAGTTTTGTTAGTCATGTGTTTGTTGTGTTGCAAATGAGCTACAACTGAATTGTGTTGTGCATAACTGTGTTCCATAATGACAATGAATGAATTACTCATGAAGAATTTTCAATGAATGTTCACCATTCTCTACAGATTGCTATTAGTGAACGCAGATACTATTATCAGGCAACGATGGAGAAGTCAATAGACGTGTTAAAAAACAAACAGCACGGCCAAGAGAAAAGTGTCTGATTTTCAATATCGCCCGGCTAACAGGCAAGTACATTTGTACAATGATTTGTGGTCTGTTCTATCATATAACAACAGTATTATTGAGTGTGTGTGTGTGTGTGTGTGTGTGTGTGTGTGTGTGTGTGTGTGTGTGTGTGTGTATTCATCATTAAAGGATGATTTCACTAGTAATGACCTTTTTCTTTTCTTTTTTTTACATGGTTTTTGAAACATCTACTTACAGATATTTCAACCGTTGCTACATTTAGTGGTGCTCAGCAACATGTCTCTTCAGATATAATGTTCCTCATCAGTGTTTTCTCCCTTCAGTTAAAAACATAAGCGTGGGAGGTTGAAAGTGAACATTATCTCTGGTTAAAAGAGAAAGTGCTATCTGCTTTCACTGGAAAAGAGTGGGCAACACTGCACAGGATACACTACCCTAGTTGTCCACAGTTACTTTGGTTGTTCACCCATTTCTGCTCCCGGTGATAGAAACTGCAAAGGACCTGCATAACACTCTGGGGACGCAACCGATTGCTACCGGAGGAACACAAAAGCGCTATCCTCTTCATCGAGACTTCATTTTCTATTATCCTAAAGCCGTCACCATTAAAAAAAAAACTCTTGATGCCTAATTCTGTTGTGGGTCAGGTTTCCTCAGCGCCACCTCCGTCTCACATGAAGGGGAACTTCAACTGCGTCACGGGAGCAAACATAACTGGCAATATTCGAATGGCAGTCAGTATTTCTTCACTTGATACAGCCACAAAACTACCACAATATCCATATAACAAAATGACACAGCGTCCAGCTGTGAGAGGGAGACTCCGACTGGATCCGTCATGTGCACATCCCCCGGGGAAACGCTGGTCTGCGGGTCGCCTGGCACCTCTTCTTCTTCTTCTTCTTCTTCTTCTTCTTCTTCTTCTTCTTCTCTTGTTGTAACTGAAGTCCTACTGTGGGCACACAGCAGCATCTCACCCACGATCCACTCGATAAAAACAAATGCTCCGCTGGAAGAAAACACATAGTGATTCGGAGGGCACGAGACACACGGCCTTTATCTAGTTTAGGATGTTCTCTTATGTCGGGGAGATCTTTTCTCTTGCAGTATTGACCCAAGTCGGCAGCTGAGATTTAAACATCCTCCGTCTCATCTGTCACGTTTATCCTCAGCGGCTGTAATCACATTGGGAAAAGTCAGATGAATGCCAGGCTGAAAGAGATCTTTCCTCACTTGAGCTGACTCTGGTCCTCTCAGTGTGTAGAGAGGACGACACATCAACAACAGCAACTACTGAAATAAACATGAATCAGATCTCCAACTGCACTGAGATATTTAATGCAATCTATTTTCCCTGGCAAAGTAAACACTAAATTCTCAATTAGGAAAATACTAAATATTAAAGTTGATCAATTGTGAGATTACAGAGACGGAGTCAATCTTCAGAGCTACTGAGGAAATAAATAGTCTGTCGGGAAAATATTTCATCATCACACAGCCCTCTAAAGTAAAGCAGAAATACTCTCAACATTGCAAGTGAAAGTTATTCAGAGTGTAATACTAATATGTGTAATGCCTGGAATGATAAAATATATACCAGCAGAAATTAAAGTTGCATTATTTTTGTTTGTTGTGAGAATGAATCAACTGAGTGCTTGGGAGACGTATTGCCAGGTCTGCAGAGCTGTTGGGCCAATTTGCTCATAGTTTAGTTTTCCCTGCAGCTGTAGGCAGCTGTTTCCAACACCTGCATACCTGCTAAGCAGCAAACGGCTGACGGACACACAGCTGGTGAAGAGCATTGGACATCGCTGAGCCAGATATTTTTGGGACCAAAACATTAGCTGAAACGTCTGTAAATGAATGCTGATGTTACTCTGTGATTAAAGGATGTGTAAATAGTCCACTTTTCTCCAGGCATGTGATTGCCGGAGATAACAACAATGTGGTCGGTTGAGTTTGTAACGAGTGTGCATCTCTGTGTCTGTCCACGGCTAATCAGTATTTTGGGTGCCCAGTTGTGGCTGCATGTTTGAGGACATGTCGTAGATTGCTGTGGCTCACACTTTCTCAAAAAACACCTTTTATTACCCGTTTCATACTGCCACTGACTGCCTGCTTAGTTCTCATGCATTACTCCTAACCGGGCACCCACGTGATAACACAGCTGAATGAGTCACCGACTCCCAGCCGCTAAATGCTTTTGAGTCTGAAAGCAGTCTGTTTGACGACACTCTACAGCACTCGTTGTATGCAACAGTGGTCATTTCAGACGACACCTGGCGGGGATCTGCGCTCTACTGAGTGAACCTTTCTAGTTTAAGAATGAGTTATAGTCATAAAGGTTGTGACGCGTCAGACCTGTGCGTGCAGACCTCTTCTGCTTCCTTATACTTTGAAACATAATCAGTGCAGGTGTATGTGATTACGCTTCACTTTATGCAATGGTGTAGCTGATTTGTTGCCTCTGTATGGGTAACCAATTCAGTCATTACAGAGGCTAACTGTACTAACGTTAGGGGCTTTTCTCTCATTGCTCAAATGTGTGCCTCCTCATCTCTTGGGCGCTCACCAATCTTGATACTGTGTCTGTTCTGCAGAAAGTTTGACGCATCAGAGTTGCGTCCGGTGGGATGTGTCCCTGTTTCGCGGGGGAAGACCTGAGGAGTGAACCGCCATCTGATACCTTCTCTCAGAGGTATGTTCAAGCAGGTGCTTCCCGGGGGTAGAAGGTGAAGAAATAGCTCTCTTGCTTATTTTAGGCCCATGGGCAACCCATTGCATTCCTTTTGGCCGCCTTTGAGAAAACAATATTGTCCTCGTATATCTAACTCTGTCACGCTCCCTGGACAACCTAACCACATATGCCTTTATTTCCTACTCCATCCGCCAGTCAGCCTTTTAAATACCTAATACTTGGTTGTGTGGGCCCGTTACCTCGTTGTAGGCTTGGTGCCGTTTACCTCCTTCCAGCGGGGTGTCAAACTACCCGTCATCCATTGTTCAGGATAACCCGAATAAATCAGCTGAGTTTCATAATTGGTCGGTTCGAACTGTCACAGTTCTGTAGAGCAGGCAACAGGGGAAAGACCCAAACACAGACAAAGCAGGCAGATTGTACAGTTGAATGATTAAATATTCAAGTAAATAAATCAATGAATAAAATCAGGCAGGCCACAAAATCCGCATGCAAAAGAGAAGGTTGCAAACAGGAAACAGACAGCAAAAACTATATACAGCGATGAAAGGATGAAAGAAGATCCAAAGAACTAACAGCGCAAAGACAGGACTATAAATACACAAGAACAGACAAACACAACTAGACGCGGGTTTGGAAGACATGAGGGCAGGCTGAACGCTGATGGTGGGAGAAACAAAGGGAGCGGATCAAAGCTGACGAGACCAATACAATGATCTGCAGAAAAAAGGAGGGGAAAACCACAAAGACAGGAAGTCAAACAAACACATGATATAAGAGACAGTGAACGTCATAATGGTATAAGCCAAAACCAGTGCCGCGACTCCTGAAGTCTTTTCGACACCCGTGATGAATAAAAGAGGCCATGACGCACACAACTGGAATACCTTCGGACCACACGGCCCTATGAATGTACCGTTCCTTTTGTGTTCATCGGTTGTCGCTACTTAAGATCAAACTTTCTGCTCCAACTGCATTCCTCTATGACACTTCACCTTGATATGAAATACGCTTTTATTGTGTACATCCCATCATGACATGATACAAGTGCAAACAGCCGCTAAATACAGCCAATATATTCAACTCATAAACATTCTGTTTGTTACACAAGTTGGCTGTGTTTCATTTTGTCATATAGACAGACAGGAGTGTGTTTGTGTGTGTATACTTCGTGTCACATTCTTGTCACATTATGCCACGTTGTGAATTGAATTAATAGCAAATCTATAAGTTGTCATTGTCATGCTCATCTGACAGCGATCATAAAATACAGGGGTATAGAAGAACAATAGACAGCAGCTGTCATAATGACATACAGTATCTATGTCACATTTAATAACTTCTGCTCTAAGTGACGGCTCCAAGCAGAGGACGTCTCGTTAAAACGCACTAGTTCCTCGACACCTCTCTGCCTGCGTCTCTTCCTTGCCACCTCTGCTCGCATCTCAAATGACTTACTGACCCAACCCTGTCTCCCAAAAATTACGTTCCCCCAGAACTAATACGCATTCCCAATTACGTTTGATCAGAAACGTATCTCCTCCCTGATTATGTTTGTGTTTGACGTATTACACATACGTTGATTATACACGTATACGTTGATTAAACACGTATGTTGATTATACACGTATTTTTGTTTTATTGTTGTTTGACGTATTACAAATATGTGTATAATCGTGTGTTTGTGTTATTGTTTTCTTGCTTTATTTAAGCATATTTTAATTTTTAAACTCTGCGGAGAAAAAAGAAAAGAGGGGTGGGGTGAGGCCAGTGACAGCTGGCCGGGCCGGGCGCTGGCCGCACCGGGAGGCGAAGACCGTTTGCCCACCGTTGTTAGGCCGGTAACGGGCCAGTCTTCAGACCGCTTGCATGATTTGAAAATCAAGACAACTCACCGATGACGCCTCATATTGATCCATAAATCCATAATATTCCAACAAAAACGGCGTTGTTACGTCGTAAAGGTCCAATAAAAATAAATCCCATAAAAGATTTAGTCCAAAACACGTGATTACATCTATAAATATCCACCAACTGGCGTGCATCATTTCATTGCAGCTGGAAGTTATGAACAAAAGCAGTTTTGTTTTTAGCAGAAAGTCATGTTTGCATGGGAGCACAGCTACAAACTCGCTATCAACATGTCCGCCGAAATCTAACGATTCCAATGAGACCCCACTTGAACCAATAGGAGCTTCATGTCCTGACTGACAAGCTACATTACCCAACCAGAAGCTAAGTTGAAGTTCAGGCTCAGCCTCTATTTTCGTACGTGGCTCAAGCCTGTCGCGTAGTACAGCTCAGATGACAGGCGTTTCGTACAGCCAATGAAATTGCCTAAAAAACGGGACCAATCAAGAGGGGGTGGGGATGATCCCAACAGGCTTCAGCTTCACCAGAACAAACTTCTGCTCATAGATCCTCAGTCCTCAGTCATTGAAATAGCATAAAAATGCATTTATACTTAATTTTCTCTGTGTCAGCAATACTGCTAGTATATATGAATAGTACCTCTATAAGTTTGCAAGACTATAAGCCTTTTTAATAGGTATATATAATATATATCATGAATATTTTCAATTTCAAAATGGAAAAACGCCTAGACATTTCATTAGAAAAACGTGTAAAATATTCATTTTCTGTGATATTGTTATCAACTTTTTACTTAGACTAGAAAAGGCTTCAGGCTATGGTCCCATTGTGTTTTCGAGTTCATAAGTCCCATTCATAGTCATCTACAGGCATCTATTTACAAAGAAATGTTCAGGCGGAAATAAAAACCTTATACTTTAGTGTGTTCAAACTTATATAACTCAGTGTCAGCAGCACTTAAAGTGATTTTGACTATTGAGGGAAAAAAGCTTCAGATTGTTCCCTTTCAAAAAAGACCAAGACCATGCATTTACTCCAAATAGTTCAAGTACAGCTTGCAATTTACTTTGGGTATACCTGGATAGGCGTTTTTCGTCAAATTTTACAGGAATGGTTTACGTGTATAATCATACGTATGTGTAATACGTCAACACAAACATAATCAGGGAGGAGATACGTTTCTGATCAAACGTAATTGGAAATGCGTATTAGTTCTGGGGGAACGTAATTTTTAGGAGACAGGGTTGACTGACCTCACCTGCTAAGTGGGTGTGAGGGCTTGACCTGGTGTGAATAGGATTGGGACAGCAATTTTCTGCAACATATCACGTGACTACATACAAAAATAGTGTACAATTATGTATTTATTTTATTCACTAATTTGAACGTCTTCCTCCCGAGATGAGAAGTCATTTTAAATGATCTATTTACTTGTTTTTGTCAAAACAAAATGTTTGATAAATGTAAAAAATTATATATATATAATTTCTGCTTACATTCCTCTGATTTCATGTGTTTTTATGTTCCATCTTTAATCCGTAATGTTGAAGTGAAAAGGTTCAGGCTAAACGCCGACGTGCCTCTTTTTTTTTACGTCTCCATTCTTTCATTGGGAACTGCATGTTTAACGTCACATTGCTATGAACTGTGGGTAATTACCTTAGGCAAAGTCGGTATCTAATGCTGACTTACGGAACGGGTTCATAAAGGGCTCAAAATGTCTGCCAGAGACTCAAGCACTCGACGATGTGACAGTGGGACAGAACTAAACCCTCACGGACTTCGTGGGAGCGCGCCTCAAAGTCTGTAAGGGTGGAGATTGGGATTGAGCCATCCAGGAACTGAGGGACACTGTTCGACCTTTGCTCCTAGTGTCGCTCCAAAAAGGAAGACCAAACAAGTGTTTGAACAAATGCTATCAATTACACAGCTGTTTAAATCCATTCCGGCGCTCTCTTTAACACTTGTTTTTCTTTTCTCATCTGTTTTCGTAACTGATGATTATGTACTGCCGCGCTCGCGGTAAACACAACAAGTCACAGCGGATAAGAAATTCGCCGAAATACCTTCAATGTAAAATGCAAATGAGCTACTTGAAGCTCATCCTCCTGTTACGCTCGCTGTAAGTCGCTCTGGTTAACAGCATCCGCTAAAGTCCTCAAATTCAAATGTAGAACAGCCATAAAACCCCTTTGCTCTCCTGAGCGACACAAGGCTTATCTGTGCTACAGAGCCACAGTGAATAAACATTAGTCACAGCTACAGATGAATGCACTTTCCCTCCCTTTCCTTCTTTTGAAAAGTTTAGGAAGACCGCAAGATGGTGTGCACACACAAACACATACAGACAAATTTATTCACTTTGATGTCTTCCTAACCCATTTGTTTACAACTCCTTCTCCATACCCTGTAACAAACATACTGGAACATACATTTGTTTATTTTCTGTTTATCACTAGTGGCCGATGATAGAATTCAATTCAGTTTATTTTATATAGCCCAACATTACAAAAGTTTGCCTTGGAGGGCTTTACAATCTGTACACATAACATCCTGTCCCGGGACCTCACATCGGATCAGGAAAAACTCCCCCAAATAAAGATAGTAAAAACCCTTTCACAGGGAAAAAAGGGAAGAAACCTGAGGGTAAAAAAACAGGAAGAGATAGACCGAAGACACGCCACACAAACAGCTGTTCGCCACCCAACTCGCTGCAACTGTCCTTCCCAGCATGCATGCATGAATTGAAATTTCTTTATCTCATTGCGTTAAGGAGATATCGACCAAATTAACCTCTTAGGGGCGTGTCTTGTTTTTAAACACTCATAACATTAAAACTGTTTGGACAAACGACTCCAAACGTTTTGTACAGTATATGTGCACAATGCATCCCCCAACTTGCAATACATGAGCCGTACAATTAAAACTGTAGGGAGCGCTACAGTAATTCGGGCAATTTGGGATTTTTGGGCTATATTTTCTTTTCTGCCAAAGCCTACTCCTCCTACAATTTTTATGCAATCGACTTCATTTTTGTTCTAGGATGATCCCAAGACTCTCGTGAGTATGGCTTGTGTTTTTTTTTCGCATTTCCAGCCAACGGCCTTGACGTGACGTGGACCCAAAGACACAGCTAACTTTTGCTAATCACTATGTGAGAGAAGGCTATTGTAACTCCTAGATACATGATGCAATTTTCCCAATACTCCTCATGTATGATGCTGGTTCAGACCTGAGTACATGTACATGAAGAAATGCTGAGATTGTCATAGCGCCACCTAGAGTAAAAATTAAATCAGCCAAACAGCATCAGATTTACATGCAATTTAAATGACCTGGTCTACTCTTCACGTGGAGAAACATGATGATGTCGTTCAGCGTGTCGTCTATCGCCACAGGGTGGATGCGGGAACCAATGAAGTGCTTGCAAAGGGCGATTTCCCGCATCACGCGCTCCATTGGGGTAAAAGAACTTCAGACCGGCGGGCCGACACTCTCGGCCGGGCGAGTCCGCAGTCCGAAGCGGACCCCTTTTCTGTACAGTTCTTGCTTAATGTCATTGAACGCCGCTCTCTTTTGGCAAGGGAAGAGCTCATGTCCTGGTACACTTTCAAAATCACATTGCGGAACTTTAATTTGTGTTTCATGGCCCATCTTAATATTTTGTCCTTATCAGAGTAGTTGTGAAAGCACACAATAAAAGACCTGGACTTGGTGGACCCTCGTTCTGGTACCGGTCCGGTGCGATGTGCGCGGTCAATCAGAGGAGGAGAAGTGAACACCTCCGGTCCCGCCGTCTCCATTAGCAGGTCCACTAGAAACTGCTTCAGTTCCTTGCCAGTTTCGCTGCCCTCTGGTATGTTCACGGTGTGGAGGTTGGATCTTCTGGACACACGGTCGTAGAGGAGTTTATTCTGGGACTGCATGGATTTAATGGCCGAAGTGAGCCGCTCAAAGTTTTTGCCGACTATTCTTTCCGTTTCGGTGAGACGTTTGTTGAATGAAATCACATCCCCTCGTAGCGCGTCCATGGATACCTGTAGTGACTGAGATGAAGTCTGTATCGGCACTGTCATGTCTTCTTTCATACCGGTACGTAGGACTGGGCAGTATGGCCAAAAATTCATATCACGGTATTTTGTAAGATTCTGGCGGTTTCACGGTATATCACTTTTTTTCCCCCCAAAATAAACACATTAATTTATTGACGCCGAAAAGGACCGCCACCGCCGTTGAACCGGTATACCGCACAGCGGTTTTCCAGTAGGGAGGACAGCTGCCGCATCATGACGGGCTCTCGGGGGCTGGGTGGGTTTCCTCACCTGGGATGGGCTCGCAGGCATTTTAGCTTGCGCTAACTTTCCAGCTCGCGAAGTAGTAGCACGAGTTGCCTGGGTTTGTGAGCCATGTTGTTTGTTATGTTTCAATGTAATTTTTTCATCCAGTTGTCTTCCGAGCAGGTTTAAAAACTTGCCGTATGGTAAAAAGTGTAACACAAAGAAGGTCTTAAAGGTAAAATATAAAAAGTAGTCGGGAGCTTCTCCGCACACGTCTGCAAACTACATGCTCTAACTGGAAGTCCCACTGTTTGTCTTTGTCATCATCATCAGTATATTTGGTGTGTTTGGCTTCTTGCACAGAGATGTGTCCTTGTGTCTCCTGATTTCCCTTTCATTATCCCAGTGGACCAGCTTAATTGTTCAACATTTTCCAAAAATATCAACATACATCATCAATATCAACATTATATCATCAGTTTAAATGTAAACTTTAAGGTCCCATGAACCCCCAGTGTTACCAGGAATTCAGTATTTTTGTGTTCATTTATCCCTTTTTATAATCTACAAGTCTTAAACTATTACAGCAACCGTACAACCTCTAAACTACTACACTAAATGAATGAATATTTGTTTTATTATGTCATTTTGTATATTTAAGGTCAAATTTGTTTTAAATGGTGTGTGCTTCAGTATGTTGAAACTGTTCGGACTGTAACTTTATCCCCAAATGAAGTCTGGTTGAATGAAAATGTCCTCAATTATTATTTATTAATTGTTTGTTTGATACCTACACCTAACCAAGTACTTCTGTTGCCTCAACCTAACCAAGTACGTCTGTTACTACACCCAGTGGCGGGCCATGGATTTGGCATCTATGCCCTCTGTCTGTTTAGTTTAACAGCTGATTGCAGCGTTTCAGTTCCAGGGTGTGTACTTCTGTTATCTGAACCTAACCAAGTACTTATGTTGCCTCAACATAACCGAATACTTCTCTCGCCTACACCTAACCAAGTACTTATGTTGCCTACACCTAACCACGTACTTCTGTTGCCTACACCTAACCAAGTACTTCTATTGCCTACACCAGGGATTCCCAAAGTGTGGTGCACCCCCAGGGGTGCGCGAGCTGCCTCTAGGGGGTGCGCGAGAGGAAAAATGTAATGGTGGTCTAATGGTGTAATAATTCATATTAAACATAATAAAAATACAAAAATTAAGTAGGATTTTTTAATTATAAAATGTCCCTTTGTAAGATTTAAATTTAAAATTAAAAACGTACAATTTAATAAATAGATGCACTTCCGGTCCGGTCGCCAAACTGTCTTTTACTACACACCAGCTAGCTTGTGCACCTAACGTAATTTCATTCATTCAGCAACATCCATGAAAATATGTTAAACTGGCTGAAATCGGGGAAGCTGTCAGGTGGGACATCTGAAGCTATCAGTAATAAAAGAGGAGAGGGACAGAGAGAGAGGGAGGAACCGGAGGGAGAGAAACGGAGAGGTGCGTTGGGGAGAGACCGGGAGAAGAAATTGACCGGGAGTCGGAGAAAGAGGAGACGAGAGTGAGCATCAGACTGGGAAAAAAAAGAGGAAACATGATGACAATTCTCTGGGTCTGCGCTTCACTTGGATTGGCAATGCAGATTGCCCGAAGCCAGTGCGTGTTGTGCAGTGAGGTTCTGGCTAACAGCTGTCTGAAGCCTCTTATTTGCGCCGTCACCTGAACACCAAGCATGCCAGTGCAAGTCAGAAGCCCCTTACATTTTTTAGATCCAAATTGGAAGAGTTACAAAACAGCCAAAAACAATTGCAGTCTCATTCACGTGAGTCTCTCACTTTCTCCCTCTCTATCTCTCTTGCTGCAGGCTGCGCTGCATGTGAACATCCTCATATGGACTCCTCCTTTTTTATTTATATCTGTTTCTGAGCCTATGCATGTGCCACTCTTTGTTCTTTACGTGGCTTACTGTGTTTAAGTAAATACATGTGAAATGCAATCTGCCTCTGAGCCTGTGCTTGTGTCCTCGCCATCCAGGGAGCTGTGCGACTGAGCTGTGCGTTTGAGCTGTGCGACTCCGCGGAAGGTGCTTAAAATTGAAAATATTTAAATTTTAAGTGCGCTGAAAAAACGCTAGAAAAACGCGTCGTGCGGCATTTAAAAAGCGCGCATGAAAGGCGCGCCATACCATAGGAAAACAATGGTTTTGCTAGCGACGCGTTTTTGAGAGTCGCGTCTGGTGTGAACGACCCCTTATTGCTCTTTAAAAGTGACGCCTTGTGTAACTGACATTTATACAGCGGACTAAATCTTGTAACAAACGCCACGCGCGAGCAAACAGTTCTCGCATTGGTCCGATTTTATGCGGCTATAAATAGGCTCTGTTGCGTTTTTTTTTAAGGTGTGGGGGATTGGGGGTGCGTGAACCCGGTCGGGATGTAGAAGGAGGTGCGTGGCCTAAAAAGTTTGGGAACCGCTGGCCTACACCTAACCAAGTACTTCTGTTGCTTCAACCTAACCAAGTACTTCTATTGCATACATCTAAGCATGTGCTTCTGTTTTGCCTACACCTAAAATGTTGCCTACACCTAACAAAGTACTTCGGTTGCATACACCTAAGCAAGTACTTTTGTTGCAGACACCTATTCAAGTACTTCTGTTACCTAAACAAGTACTTCTGTTGCCTCAATCTAACCAAGTACTTATGTTGCTTACACCTATTCAAGTACTTATGTTGCCTCAACCTAACCCAGTACTTATGTTGCCTACATCTAAGCAAGTACTTCTGTAGCCTACATCTAAGCAAGTACTTCTGTTGCCTAACCTGTAACCTGCCCCTAAAAATGTGAGCATTTGTTTGATCATTGTGGAACGTGGAGCTTTAGCAATTACTGCGAGGTGCTCTGCAGCTCTGGCTCGCATAGGACCCTGTGGCTCTCGGCCAAGATATTTAACTTTCGTTTGACAGCACTGGAGTTTACTCCTGCAGACTTTGTGTCCCCCCTCGTATACTGATACTGTAGATCGTCGAAAGTAAATGCCCACTAATATTGTGATCATGGGTGCAAGGGACACTAAAGAATGCAGACACAAATCAATGACGTTATAATATTTCGGATACCACCACATAATCTACTGAGATCTACTGCATAAGTTATGACCTATGCACAAAATCAAATCTATCTTTTGAAAAATGAATCATGAGACCAACATCAGGTACTATGGTGGAACACAGACTCCACGCAAGCAGGTTTGGCGAATCACAATATTATGCATTTGCCTCTACATGCTCTAGTTCAAACCTGTTTTGGGACTGTTTACATATAAAACAATATTTTCACGGACCGGGTCCCATCTCGGGGTGAGACAACGACACCCGACGTGTGTTCTTTATGTCCAGTCTACTCCTTAACTTAAACCTTTTTATGTCCAGTCTACTGCTTAACTTATAACCCGCTTCACAAAGACAGGGGCCGTTTCTCAATACCAAAGTACACAAGTAAGCACATGTGAACTTTTGGACTTGAAGTCCAGACTTCAGAAGTACGGTGAATAGGAACGGAAGCTTACTTGATGACGTCGTCACGTTGGCAACCCTTTCTTCACGCACGTATATTTAAAGAGCCAGTGGCGGGAAAAGGTATAGAAGATTGCTGTGGATACAACGTTATATTAGATATAATATATATTAGATAATATATATTAGATATTAATTTATTAGATATAATATATATTGATATAATATATATTAATATATTAGATATAATATGTTAGATATAATGCCGTTATAATGAAGCTGCTTCTGATTATTATATATATATATATATGTTATTATAGATATATTATATAGATATATTACACATCTATATATTATATATACTAATAATGGATCGGACCCCGAGGATTGTGGTCGGCCATCTCTATCAAGAAGCCGAAGAGGAGGCGAATCCTTCAAAGAGCCGTGATGCAGCGGAGGACGGACAGGAGACGAGCCTTAACAGCATCTTTGTTGCTTTGTAAGTCTGTCTTAACGTTATGCTTTTTTAAAACCAGGCTACCCATTGTTCTTCTTTGTAACCTGTCCTCCCACTTATAGGTAGACTTGATAGTTTACTTCGTACACCCAAAGAAAAAATAATGTGGTTTAATATTGTGTAAAACTTAGATTTAATGTTTTAGGGATGTGATCATTTAGTTTAATGTAGTTTCTGCTGCTGTTGTACTCTACTGGTTGTACTGGGAGGTGTATCTAACATCTATTCTCTTTCACATTGGATGAAGGAAATACCTCAAAAACTAGATTACATAGAAAATACCTTTACATTAGAACATTGCTCATGTTAACATGTATTGCATGGCTGTTGTAATATTAATATATAATCTATCCAGGCCTAATAAACTGGCAGGTACAGAGGAGTTTTGATACAGTAACATTATAACAGTATTTAAATATTAAATCCATTAGCCTATATTCCACATACACACCTACCATTTGTCTTATTGGTCCACAAACATCAAGAGGTTGATCATCAGTGCAGTTAGATACACAAACACCACTACACATTAAACTAAAGTACCTGAACCGCATCTGTGTCTCGTACATTAGTCATGAACCAGGACAGACACAAACAGGACATTTCATGTCTACGATCCAGAGATCATGGAGGCTACAATGACTTCTGGACTCTGGTGAGATAGGTGTGTGTTTTTACACTGCCTGTCGAGCAGTAAAATACATAGAAACCTTCTCCAGCATAAGCAAGTACACAGGTCAGATATTAATACTAGTAACAATTCATATTTAGAAAGCATTATTTATTATTAAATAGTCAAAACAAATAAATATACTACATACATTAATGCTACAACAATTAATAAACTGTTTCAAAATAATATCCTTTTTTTTTAACAGGACCAAAGTCCTGTTCAACGATGTGCGCAACTGAAGGACCGTGTCCCGATTCTTTCTGTGTTCTGGTCTGAAGCTGACCTGAGACCAACCTTCAGGCTCTCCAGTTAACGTTAAAGTTAAATTAAAATGTAATTGTAATAATAAAACGGATTTAACGTTACCTGTAAACAAACAATAGACTATTGAGACTAAAAGATTGTTCGTTATAGCTCATGTTTAACCGTACAACAGAGACGTCAATACCACCGGCAAATTTCTTATCGCCTATAGACATCCTAAAATTACTTTGCATGACTTAACAGCAGTAGTATTTAGAAAGTCAGCTCTGATGCAGACTCGGTAAAATGGGAGGAGCGCGCCACATCCGGGCATTTCGACCGTGCTTGGCTTGATGCAAACTTGGAACAGTACTTGGGCTGAGACTGATGACGAGTTCACAAGTACAGAGAAGTACACATATTGAGAAACAATCAGGATGTTGAAATGGAAGCAGGGTTTTCATGCTTTTTTGGCGCTCTCAGGATACGTTGCCTTGGTTTTAATCCAGAACACTTAAGTTTCATTTGTGGTGTAACGTATACACGTAACCTCCTGAAATGTGTCAAGATGTTCTGTCTGAGGTTCCGCACAGACGGATGTATCCGGTCATTTTTCAAAATCAAGCATCTTTCCGGCCTTAATTTTTTTTCTCCATTCATTCTTTCTGTGGGGCCCGGTACCAAGGGACCCACGGACCAGTACCGGCCCGAATGAGCATTCTTCTAAACGCACTGTTACAACTCCTTCATAGTGTCATATTGCTTTTTGGAGAATTATGATAAGTTCATAGTAGATGCAAAAGTATACTTCTGTACAATATATTATGTTGAACATTATTGCTCCTGGGTGGAAGTACTTCTGTTGCAGACACCTAATCCAGTACTTCTGTTGCAAACACCTAAGCAAGTACTTATGTTGCCTCAACCTAACCAAGTACTTCTGTTGCATACACCTTGAGTTTTTATACACCTACAGTTTGAATGTATTGGCAGGACATTCGTGTTCAGTAGATTTGCAAACTCAGCCTCAGCTCTGGGTGCACCTCAGTATTCATTTGAATATTTGATACTTTGCCCTGAAATTCAATTGTTTTGGAGACTTCTTGATTTCCGGCACCTTGCAACACTGCGCCCCCTCGTCTTTCTATGCTCGCCATGTCGCACCATCTCTTGCGATGTTGTCCATTGGAACATGAAAAAAAGAAAGTTTACTGCTTCAGCTGCCATTGATGACGAGTAAATTGCCCAAAATGTAACTGCAGGGGTGAGGTTAGGTTGAAGGCGGACGTGACGCGAATTTGAATTAGCGACCCAGTCTCAGCAACCCAGCGTGAGGGGGCTCTGGCGTCTCGGAACTCTCAGCGATATCCCATCTTGTCGAGGATTACTGGAGTTAAATTCTTCTGCACACTGGCGGTAATGAATGAAATTAGTGTTCAATGATTAGCATATTTATTTTCTTACTCACTTTATCTTTAGTACAGCCACAACCACTACATTCTTAATTACAGAGGTTAAAGAGGGTTTGCCGAGTCTGGGGCACTAAAGTATATACATTAAATATTAAAAGGGAATTATATTTGCGTGTCAGGTCTTTGCTTGCAAACATTTGCTAAATATTAACAAAATGACCCCAAATCTCAGCGCTAAAGAACACACTGCTAGAAGCCGCTCCATGTCTGTGTCTTGTGTCTTCAGTGGACACATTCAACACAACAAAGCTGCAACCTGAAGATTTCAGAGAGGAAAACAGGGAGAGACAGCTTTAGGGGTGCGCTTCATTTATCCACCTGTGGCTTTTGGGATGAGAGCTGTAAAAAGAGGAGGACGGAAATGAACGAACAAATGTTGTTTTAACTCACAAGCAGCGGCCTCAAGCGATGACACACACACACTTTCAGCACATCTGCGGGGTCTCACAGGACAGACTGGCTTGAAAGTTAATTGATGAATTATTGATAGGTAATGTGAGTTGATTGGAGGGGCATGATGTGAATATACTAGCTCTCTGTAGGGATGCAACGGTAACCATAGCAGTGGCAGTTCCTCTTAGCGCCACCAGTAACAGCAACTCACCAGTGAAGCAGACCTAACCAGCGCGATTGATCTGGTACGTGCCCTTCTGTGACTGGTCCGCTCTTCTTTTCAAGCAGAATTTACTGGTTTGCACACATCAATAAATCTGTGTCTGAAGAAAACTACTCCACTTCATCACGCATACTGTTTTAAACATGAAAGACTACATGAATTAATCTGAGCACTCACATAAGATTGTAGTGCTACATATAGTAGGCTTCACGTACTATAGTGTGTAAAGGAAGTGAACGTAGTCATCGTGGAGTTTTGAAGCCTTGAGTTCGACGATTTCCCTGTCGCCATCTTGGATTACGGCCGTCGCCATGTTATTTTTTTCCCAACAGATAAATGGAAGTTCCCATATTTGGAATGTGGAGGAGTGATGTAGAAAGTATACGTCTCTGGTAGTGGCAGAGACCTGTCAATCACAGCAAGCCCGCCCTAAAGCATACTCTGCTTTATTCAGACTTTATTCAACTTCATTGTCATTGCACTTAAAACGTACTGTGACAACAAAATGTAGTTTGCATCTTTCCAGAGTGCAAAAGAAGCAGTTTAGGTGCCGTGCAATGTGGTGGATAATATGAAGACAATATAAACATTATAGACAGTACAAACAGATGTATACATTGTGTGTATATATATATATATATATATATATATATATATATATATATGGGAGGTGTCTGTTGTTTGGTGGTGGTGATGGGGGGCTGTCACCGTGGTGCCGAGTTAAGGGTGTTGACAGTCGAGTGGAAGAAACTGTTCCTGAGCCTGCTGGTCCTTGAACGGAGGTTTCTATAGCGCCTCCCAGAGGGAAGGAGGGGAAAAAGTCCATGGCTGGGGTGAGTGGTGTCCCTGATGATACTGTGCGCTCTCCGCAGGCAGCGCTTGAGGTGGATGGACTCAATGGCCAGGAGTGGAGTACCGGTGATGCATTGGGCGGTTTTCACCACCCTCTGCAGAGCTTTCTGGTCTGAGGCAGAGCAGTTGCCAAACCAAACTGTGATGCAGTTAGTGAGAATGCTCTCGGTGGTGCAGCGGTAGAAGTTCACCAGGATCAGAGGAGACATGTGGATCTTCTTCAGTCTCAGGAAGAAGAGACGCTGGTATGCCTTCTTGACCAGGGTTGAGGTGTTGAGGGTCCAAGAGAGGTCCTCTGAGATGTGGACACCCAGGAACCTGAAGCTGGAGACACGCTCAACCTCCGTTCCATTGATATGGATGGGGGAGTGTGTGCAGCGCTTTGTCTTCCTGAAGTCCACAATGAGCTCTTTGGTCTTTTTGGTGTTGAAGGCCAGGTCGTTGTTGGCGCACCGCACCGCCAGGTGCCGGACCTCTTTCCCTGTTGTTGTTGTTGTTGATGAGGCCCACCACCGTTGTGTCGTCTGCAAACTTGATGATGGTATTGGAACAATGTACAGGTGTGCAGTCATAGGTGAACAGGGAGTAGAGGAGAGGACCCAGCACACAGCCCTGTGGGACGCCAGTGTTCAGGGTGAGAATCGAGGAGGTGTGAACATACTGGGATAACCTAACATACTGGGATCTGTTGGTTAGGAAATCCAGTTTCCAGCTGCAGAGAGAGGTGTTGATGCCAAGGTCACCTAGTTTGGTATTCAGTTTGGAGGGGATGATGGTGTTAAATGCTGAACTGAAATCGATGAACAGCATTCTCACGTAGGTGTTGTTGTTGTCCAGGTGGGAGAGGGCGGAGTGAAGCGCTGTGGAGATGGCGTCCTCTGTACTCCTGTTCTGGCGGTACGCAAATTGGAGGGGGTCCTGTGTGGGTGGTAGGCAGGTGTTGAGATGAGCCAGGACCAGCCTCTCGAAGCACTTCATGAAGATGGGGGTATGTGCAACAGGGCGGAAGCCGTTTATAGTCTGTTTTTCATTAAATGGACGATAATTTGCTGTATTGAAGAAGTCTTGAAACTAGAGATTGAGACCTTAAACTCATGTTACTGAGGAAATAAATCAAGAGAGAAGTAGAGCCATTTTCTCATAGACTTCCATAGAACCAGAAGAGTCGCCCCCTGATGGTCAGTAGAGAGAATGCAGGTTTTAAGACACAACAAACAGCACTGTCCATGGTTCTGAAACAGCAGTTGTAGATTGAAAAGGCACATAAGCAGTCAGTGGGGGATGGTGACCAATATTGTTTGGCTCGTTTAAAGTATACATTTTGATGATAAAAAAAGAAGATACAATTCAGGCTTTAATTAATAAAAACAAGTACTTTTGTTTCCTAGACCTAGATTTTGGGAGGGTACTCTTCAACAGCTTTCTTCCGCTTTCGACCTTTAGTTCACTTTTCTCTTCTAATCTCTTTCTTCTCCTCTTTTTGTATTCCTTCATCCCTCTTCTTTATTCTCCATTCTCTCCTTCACATCTCCTCCTCCGCACTCTTGCCCCTTTCCTACCTCCCGCTTATCTCCCTTCGCACCCTATTGTCCTCGTAGCCCATCTCCTTGCGGGGTGGGAGATAAACCCACGGAGTGATAATCTGTAGCTAAATAGGCAGCTGATCCCTTTAAAAAGCCATGCTACGGAGAGGAGGAGAGTGTTTACATGGCCTCCAGCAAATGTGCTGCACCACTGGGAAATTAATTAGCCAGCCCAATTCTCTCTCTCGAAAAGCGGCGAGGAAATGGCAAATTTCAAAGTCGAGAAAGTTTTACACGCTCATAAAGATACATGTATCGCATTATTATTAGGAAATAAGTAATGCGATAAACAGTGATGGAAATACATGTGTTGAAAAATTAACCACAGGTTTGGCGCAGTCGGTCCATTTAGTTTCACAAGTAATTGAAAAGGGTCTTTGGAGCTTTCTTGAAACAGTTTCTGTGAGATACTTCTAAAACAATCTTTCTGTGTGTATTTTGATAGTTTGAAATGGAAGCATGAAATAATATGGCCTGTCTGGAACAAAAAACATACTCAGATAATAATCAATTCTCAAAGGACACTCTCCGCTTTTCATGTCAATGTATTTTTGTTTGATATGGATTTGTTTGTTTGGATTTGTCAAGTGTAGAAATGTGTCTGATGAGTCGACATCCGTGGCTGTTTTCTTTTGCAGCTGGGACTTTAAAACCGCAGCAATATAAACTTTGTCCATCTTCTTCAAAAAAGCCTTTTACAAAACGTACAAGCTTGACTAATTTGGCAAGTCTGTCTCTCTGGTCTCTCTTGGTTTTGTCTCTCTGTCATCAGTTGATGTTTCATCAATCAATACTGCTATCTGTCTCTGTCTGCCCCAAAATGTCTGCTGCGTACTGTTTGTGTTGAGATGAGAGAGCAAAGTGCATGGAGAAACCTGAAATACGTGTTTGGTGCGATGTGTATATATGTTTAGTGTGTGTAGTTGATCAGAGTGTGTGTCTGTGTGTCTGATCACAACCCAGTCACCAAGAAAATAGTGTTGGCAAACCACGGATACATTGAATTAACGCTTTTTGCATTCGGTCAGAGCATTACTGAAAGTTATGTGTTGTAACGACGGGTAAAAGACGCATGGAAGTCCTTTTAAGGGCGGGTGAGAGGGATCAAACAAACTCAGGACACACCACAACGTTTCTTTTCACCTTGACCAAGTAGTTTGGCTGCCTAAAGCTAACATTAACCACGTGGCAAGCCGATATCCATCAAATCGTTTCACAAATCCATCCATCCATTTTCAACCGCTTATCCGGGGTCGGATCGCGGTGGCAGTAGGCCGACCCAGGCTTCTCTCTCACCCGCAACACTTTCCAGCTCATTCTGGGGGACCCCGAGGCGTTCCAAGGCCAGCCGGGAGATATAATCCCTCCAGCGTGTCCTTGGTCTTCCCCGGGGCCTCCTACCAGTTGGACGTGCCTGGAAAACCTCTAATGGGAGGCGTCCAGGAGGCATCCTGACTAGATGCCCAAACCACCTCAGCTGACTCGACACGAAGGAGCAGTGGCTCGTCTCCAAGCTCCCTCCTGATGTCCGAGCTCCTTACCCCATCTCTAAGGCTGAGCCCGGCCACCCTACGGAGGAAGCTCATTTCGGCTGCTTGTATCTGAGACCTTGTTCTTTTGGTCACGACCCAGAGTTCGTGGCCATAGGTGAGGGTTGGAATGTAGACCGACCAGTAAATGGAAAGCTTTGCCTTCCGGCTCAGCTCCCTCTTCACCAAGACGGACCGGTACAGCGCCTGTTTTACAGCTGCAGCCGCACCGATCCACCTGTCGATCTCCCGCTCCACCTTACCCTCACTCGTGAACAAGACCCCAAGATACTTGAACTCCTTTGCTTGGGGTAGGCAGTTTGTCCCCACCAGGAGGGAGAAATCCACCGGTTTCCGGCAGAGCACCATGGCCTCAGATTTGGAGGTGCTAACTCTCATCCCTGCCGCTTCACACTCGGCTGCAAAACGCCCCAGTGAATGCTGGTGGTCACGGTCCAAGGAGGCAAACAGGACCACATCCTCCGCGAACAGCAGAGAGGCGATCCCGAGACTCCCGAATCGGATCCTCTTCGCCCCCTGGCTGCGCCTAGACATCCTGTCCATGAAAGGCACGAACAGGACCGGTGATAAAGGGCAGCCCTGGCGGAGGCCAACACCCACCGGGAACGTGTCTGACTTATTACCGAGGATACGAACACAGCTCCTACTGCAGACATACAGATACCGGATGGCCCGTGCCAACAGGTCCGGCACCCCATACTCCCGCAGCACCCCCCCCCCAAAAAACTCAGAGGCACCCGGTTGAAAGCCTCCTCCAGGTCTACAAAGCACATGTAGACTGGTTGGGCAAACTCCCAGGACCCCTCCAGTAGACTTGCGAGGGTAAAGAGCTGGTCCACTGTTCCACGGCCGGGACGGAATCCGCACTGTTCGTCTTGAATCTGAGGTTCGACAAGCGCTCAGAGCCTCCTTTCCAGCACCCTGGCATAAGCTTTTCCTGGGTGGCTGAGCAGTGTGATACCACGATAGTTCGAGCACACTCTCCGGTCCCCCTTCTTGAAGATTGGAACCACCACCCCGGGCTGCCAGTCCATGGGCACTGTTCCCGACCCCCATGCAACACTGCAAAGGCAGCCAAGACAGCCCAACAGTGTCCAGCACTTTCAGCATCTCAGGGCGGATCTCATCCACCCCCGGCGCCTTGCCACCAAGGAGCTTTTGGACTACCTTAGTGACCTCTGCCAGGGATATAGGTGCATCCACCCCAAGGACTTCCGGCACTGCCCCCTCTCCAGGGGACATGTTGGCCGGGTTTAGGAGTTCCTCAAAGTGCTCTTTCCACCGCCCGACGATGTCCACAGTCCGGGTCAGCAGTCCCCCCCCTCGCTGAGAACAGCCTGGGTTTGGCCCTGCTTTCCCTTCCTGAGCCGCCGGATGGTTTGCCAGAACCTCCTTGAGGCCAACCGAAAGTCCTTCTCCATGGCCTCCCCGAACTCCTCCCATGCCCGGGTTTTAGCATCCGCGACAACCACAGCTGCAGCCCTTCTGGCCTGCCGGTACCTGTCAGCTGCTTCAGGAGACCCCTGGGCCAACCATGCCCAAAAGGCCTCCTTCTTCAGCTTGACGGCTTCCCTCACCCCCGGTGTCCACCACCGGGTTCTCGCAGATCAGATGATGCGACTACAAAGTCGATCATTGATCTCCGGCCTAAGGTGTTCTGGTACCAGGTACACTTATAAGCCACCTTATGCTCGAACATGGTGTTTGTTATATACAAACCGTGGCTAGCACAGAAGTCCAACAACAAAACACCGTTCGGCTTCAGATCGGGCAAGCCGTTCCTCCCAATCACGCCCCGCTAGGTTTCTCTGTCATTGCCCACGCGAGCATTGAAGTCTCCCAGGAGAACTATGGAGTTGGCAGGCGGCGCCCTTTCCAGGACCCCTCCCACCGACTCCAAGAATGCCGGATACTCCGAAATGCTGTTCGGTGCATAAGCACCTCCTCCCCGCAACTCGTAGGCGCAGGGAGGCGACCCTCTCGTTCTCCGGGGAAAACTCCAACACAGTAGCGCTTAGCCGGGGGCTCGTGAGTATCCCCACTCCCGCCCGGCGCCTCTCACCCAGGGCAACTCCAGAAAAGGACAAAGTCCAACCCTTCTCCAGGAGCCTGGTTCCAGAGCCCATGCTGTGCGTGGAGGTGAGCCCAACTATATCTAGCTGGTACCGCTCCACCTCCTGCACTAGCTCCGGCTCTTTCCCCACTAGCGAGATGACGTTCCACGTCCCTAGAGCTAGTCTATGCTGCCGCCCGGTCTGCATAGCACCCGACCCTGATGCTTCCCCCTGCAGGTGTTGAGTCCACAAGGTTGCTGGTCCATGATCTTTTTTCGAGCTCCCCTCCCGGGTCTGGCTCCGGGAGGGTGCCCCGGTTTCCCTTGTCCGGGCGAGGTAGCTTCGTTCCATGGGCCGAAAGTCATCAGGGTTTTTTGAACCGCTCTTAGTCTGGGCTCTCCCCCGAGACCTGTTTGCCTTGGGAGACCCTACCAGGGGCTGACGCCCCGGACAAGATAGCTCCCAGGATCACTGAGCCACTCAAACTCCTCCACCACGTTAAGGTGGCGATTCAGCAGAGGAGTTTCACAAATGTCCACACAAAATGAGATATAAACAAGCTGTTATGACTCTGTGCTCGTCAAACACTGCCGCTCTGTCAGTGCCTCCCCAGCATCGGTGGCCGACTCACGACACCAGTAGCATCGCCGCGTCAGCCGCTAAATCACGTGAGTCGTGAGCAATGTTCCCTCTAATTTTTTTCAGCACTGAGCAATTTTTTTTTTTTCTGAGTGCACATTTCAGCACTGTGAGCAATTCGCAACCACGCGACCTGCCGAAAATGACCACAAGCCTGCGTTAGCCATAGGGGATTCAAAGAGATGACAGCAAATGCATCAATATGTATACAAGGTTGATATTTATTCAATATCCTTTCTAATGGCTGGACTTTGGGAATATCTGAATGATGGTGTTTTCCCAGTCAGTTTAGTTGAACTTAAAGGATCTTTGTTGAACTTCAATAAGGGGAGGTTATGACTGGTTATGACTGATAATGATATATATAAAAAAATAAAAGTATCAAAGGTGTTTAGTCATTTCTCTGCAGGTACAACATTTAAGTGGAACTTCATTGAAAGAAAAATGCTAATGCAGTGCTTAACAATAATTATAGGCCTATTAAATTGACATGGTGTAATTTTTCCTAAAGGTAGCCTATATAAACAATTTAATAACTTCATGTTTAAATATGTCTGAAAGTTTCATCCAACCTGTGTCAGTTTGGATTATTTCATCTAGCCACTCATGTTTGAACGTTAGGCAGACCTTTTTCTGGGGCGCCTGCTCTGCCTTTCTTTTCGCCATGGTAGCCTATAACTGCTGGAGCAGGGCCCGCCAAGAGTAGCCTAAACAGCGCCGGCCCTAGCTCATGTGGCGCTCTAGGCGAGCTTCACTCCTGGCGCCCGGAAGAGGACAGCGGGGGTGGGGGGTGCTAACGGAGGCAGAGCACTAGCAGAGTACAGAGAGCGCATGTCGAGAAACGGGACGCTGATTGGCCAAGAAGACTCGACACGTCACATCAAAGATCTTATTATTGTGAAGATGGCTCACCTGCTATCTCAGAAACACTGGCGCAAAAAAGATTTTTAACTCCTGAAAAAAAATCGTTTGTGCGGTCTGAAAAATTTGCGTGGTTTGAAAAATCTATTGCGCGGCCACTTTGACTGGCCTGCGCGGTCGCGCACGCACGCAGCTTAGAGAGAACACTGGTCGTGAGTATGGTTAGGCCAAGGAGTGAACTAAAGCCAACCAGGTGGGTTTGTTGCCTAAACCTAACTCTCTTGGGAAAGTGGAAGTTTATTTTGAAAGGGCACTATGGCACATAAAGCGCGTACATTCACACGCCGTCTGTGATGCAAAAGGGGAACTGACCAAGCAGCGAGTTTAAAGGGAAAACGTTTTGCGCGGAAACATACAATGCCTTCCTGGGTTGTGTATCATCACGCAGTCGGTTGAGTTTAGTGATGTTCTGACAATCTGATTTATTGTTGCTTGACTTTTCCGCTCAGGGCCCAGGAGGCCAGAGTGTTTGTCATAGGTTTGAGCTTCCTGTTGGACGCAGCTGGGAAGTCTTAAAATGATTTGTTTGGCTCAAATTGTCTCAAGGCTCCTGGACAAAAAGGTTATTTTATCCTTCCAACCAGCTGTCCATCTTAAAAGAGTGTGATTCACCATTCTACCATTCACAACCCCCCTGTGGTTCAAAGACATTGTTTATGTAAGTGTGTGTTAGGGTGCATTATATGGCCAAATATTAAAGTTTTTAAATGTACATATTAGAGAAATGCTCATGACAATCTGTCAACAAACTATTAACACAGTACGTATTTAAAACACAGTTTTGGAGGCACTGGCTGCAGTGGTCTGGCAAGACGGTGTTTCAGAAACGACTAAACATACCCCAAAAACTATTAGACACTCAAATAGATTTATTTTCATTCGAAGGATTTACTGACAATTGAACGGCCAGATGTACAAAGCTATTACCACAAACTTGCAGATAAATACTTATGGGGACATGTATTTTCTGTTTGACATTTTAAATGAATTGTTATCACTTTGTTTTTAGCGTCTTCTGCTGTTTATCATTGTCAACAAAAACTGCAATTATTCCTCTTGGATCCAATATTGTAATTTCTTCTTCCAAGAAGGGTTTATTATGCCGTGTTCACACCGGACGCGGCGCGAATTTGCGGCGCAACCAGATTACATGTAAAGTCAATCCACAGACGCGCTGCGACGCGAATTGACGATTTATTCGCGCCGCGGCGAGATAGACGCGTTTGAGGCGGCACGAACAGAACGTTTGACCTGGGGCGAACAAAGTGAAGGACGCGGCGCGAATTCGCGTGAGTTGAATTCTCCCAACTCTGGCGGAGAAATCGCGTGACGCAAGGTTGCGGCAGCCAATCAGCGTTGAGAAGCTGCGCCCGTCACCACCGGTGTCTCCCCGTTTCTGAATGAAACTGCTGCTGCTACGCCTGAACCAGCGCTGGTAGCGGCTTCATTGAGACGCTGTTGTGGGACTACGGATAATATTATGAACCCAGACACCATGGAGTTTGATGTTCCGACATATGTGGAATTTACACAAAAAGTATAAAGCAGAACTAGTGGTTATTTCCATGGTGAATGGCATAATCGGTATCGTTTTACCGATTTGAAAGCTGAAATGAAATGAAAGCTTCGTCGCTTGTCTCTCACAGAGGCAAGCAACAGAGCTAAGCCACGCCCCGATTTTTCGCGTTTGGTGTGAACACCCTCGTTTCACTCGCGCGAGTAAACTTCCACGGTGGACGCGGCGCGAATTTTCGAGCCGCGTCCGGTGTGAACACGGCATTAGAGCTGACCATGTTGACCTGAGGGGGAACCAGAGTGCAGGTGCATCCTTCGTGAATTGACTGCTGAGTTTTAGGACAGAGCACAGAGGAGACGGTTCAGTCTGTCATTGGCGGCCAAACAACAAAGGAACAAAGGAACATTTAATCTCAGGGGGTTAAATGTGTTTTACCTGTCCAGACTTCAGAGCTAGGCATAGTTGAGTGATCGAGGAAAAATATGAAAGTAAAAAAGTCTAACTATTATAAACGTATAATCACTTTCTTTTTCTGTATAGCCATTGAACATATATACTGTTTGGTTTTTATTTCAATTATAGTTTGTGATTAGACCATGCTATAAGTTGCTATGTTTTATAATCTTTTCTATATTATGGGTATTGTAAAAAGCTCTCCTTTGTAATAGGATACAGCAGCCAGTGTTACCATATTAGGCAACAAACCCTCAGTGGTTGACCTTAGAGACAGGATCTAGGATTGACCCTTGAAGAAAAGGAGGAGGGGTTAAGTGTGTCTGTGAGGTACAAGAGCTGATGCACAGATATAGAAAAAAGGGGATTTTCACCAGAACTCAGTCTGAATAGGGATTGCACCAGATTCTGAGAAAACTGGAATTAATATGCACCTTTACTAGAAAAGGAGAAAAATCAGATTCGACCTGTCCCAGCCCTTAGGGGTTGGGACAGGTCTCCAGCTTTAGAGTCTAGAAGAAACTTCTGCTATCAGGAGAGGGGTGCCTGGCAATTCTGTGCAGGAGGAGAGAAGAGGTGTTTATTCACCAGCTCTGAACTTAACCATTTCTCTTAGTTACTTGTGATTTTTAGACTGTTTGATTGAATTGAATTTTTTGTATGTAAGATAAACTTTTAATAAAACTCAGTCTTACCATTCGTAAGGGACTGAAACCAAACCAAGGATTCTGGTTCTTTAAAACAATTTAAACCCTCTTTCCCTGTCCATCCACCGTGAGATACAGAAGTGACGACTGAATCTACCAAAGAGACTTAAGGTAAGTATCTTTGGGTGAAGGCTTTTGCAGTGTTTGTCATAATGATGAGATGGTGTCAAAATAGGTAGAGAGAAGGTATAGACGATATACGTACTCGCTTGATAAGGGTTGAGAGGAGTTACAGCCTACCGCAGGGGACCTTGAGCGCAAGCTGTAAAACACCCTCGACAAAACCTATAACTTATTTTGAAAATAACACAAAAACCTAACGATTTAGCACGGAGTGAGATAAAAGACCAAAGGCGTTATACCAATACCGGATGAGGATTATCATTTCCTCCGGGATCACTAGGATAATAGCCGACGGAGTGCCACCGAGTTAGGTGCGAGGTCTTGCCTTTCCTACTCTCCCCTTCCCCTCCTCTTCCCCTGGCAAAGAGAAGCGCCGCTATGTGAACAGCTGGAGTGTCATGTGTTTAATTTAACCTCCACTTGATCTTATCCTCCTTCTCCTCTTCAACCCCCTGCTATTTTCACAAAAATATTGGTGCAGAGTATAGATTCAAACTCCTTTGTTGTCCACTGGGCGACATGTTTGGTACCTACGCATGCTGTTTAGTTTAACAGCTGATCACGGCGCAGTACACCACCCGCCCCCACAAAAGGTGCATTACCGCGACCTACTGCCGTAGTACCAATCACAGCGCACGTTAATGGTCACGCTGAATGACCAGCTAGAAGGCCTTGTCATATAGTTTAACCGGCTCTCGATTCCATAAAGAAGGTGAAATGTGATTGTGAGCAGACCCTTAAATCTAGATTGAAGACTTTTCTGTTTGCTGTTGCCTTTGATTGATCCAGATTCAATTGATGCATCTCATTACTGCATTTTATTTCTTAAACTGCACTGCAATCTTTATTATTTTTTTGTTGCTTTTTGACTGTTTTTAAATCCTGTTTTCTATGCATTATGTTTTGATGCTTTTGATGGTTTTATGTGATGATTCACAACTCGAGCAGACACACACTTCAGAACCTACTGCTTTTTTTTACTTTGATTTGAAAAGGCAAAATGACCCATTTACACACCATTTAAAAAAAAAGTTGCACTCACACTTTGTGATTCAAGCTCGAAACCCTGCTAATTATTCAGACAGATTAATAAAGATTTACGGTCCAGACAGACAGAGGGTCGTGGTCATCAGGGAGAAACAAGATGTGGCTTTGTTGGTGTTTCAGGAATCCACAGAGATGACAGGAAACACTGCTTCTCCCCCTTTTCTGTGCATATTTATAATAAAACATCAAATCAAAAAAAGAAAAACTGCTGATGTTTTGATATTCAAATCAAGCTTATTATACCCAACACTCTATTCACTTCATTCTCATTCAATCTTTCTGAAATACTTCCACTACAGCTTATTTTCCCCTTCCCTGTCCAATCCTCTCCTATTCCTATATTTTCTACAATGATTCAGTGCTTCTTTACCACTGGCTTCCTGCCCTCACTTCTCTCCTCCTTTCCATCTTCTGACAGCAGCAGACTGTGTAGACTATATATATATATGAATAAAAACTAACAGTATTGTCTTTTATCACACTTATTTCAAGATCATCAGCCTGCAGCCCTCTCTGACAGCATGCTCACACAAGTCCACTGAAACCACTGAAATGAGCTTAAGGCAAGTTAAGCCCACGGTTTGCTTTAATAAACGGCCGCGTTATCTACAAGTCAGGACTCCTTTGTGTTCCTCCACATCGACTCAAGCTTTCTATGTTATGTAACATTTAACAAGAAGTGTGGGGGGGTATTCTGACGGGACACAATCCAGCTTCCCCATCACCTTCTGGTTTGCTTCTAAAGCCACCATGTAGGTTTTTATATGGGATTCGGGGATAACTCAGATAAACCACAAAATCTAAATGGACTAAGAACCACACAACTCATTTATTCTTTATTTTATTTAACCACACAAGTCAATTGAGAACCAGCTCTTATTTACAATGACGAGTTGGACAGGAGGCGAGTCGATACAAACAAATGAAACATAGAAACATCTTGAACCATCTTATACAAAAATGACAACATATGTGTACTATATGTACAATATATGTACAATATATTTCTCGACTCTTCGTATAAGGATAGTCGTATTAAATTCATTTGGAATGTTCGATTGTGTTTGATTTAACAAAGAGTTTCATGTGCATTCAAAGTCAACACAAAATCTCACTTCAAAACATTTCACAAATCTTGGTCACCGATGAAGTACATGTGTATATAAATGTAAGGTTTTTACAATCTTTATTGGGGGAGTTTTTCCTGATCCGATGTGAGGTCCCGGGACAGCATGTTATGTGTACAGATTGTAAAGCCCTCTGAGGCAAACTTGTATTTGTGATGTTGGGCTATATAAAATAAACTGAATTGAAGGAAGCATTATTGATGACCATTCTCAAAGGCTAAATTGTAGTTTATAGGCCTTTCTGACATGACTGTCACGACTAGTTCTCTGGTAAAAGCACATAGAAGGCCAAGAAGAAGTTCTTAAAAACATCGCCAAATCAAATTTTGTACAGGATATTCCACCTTTTCTTTATATTGCAGGTCATACTTGACTTTCTTTACAGGGTTTATATAAAACCAATGCAGTAGTCCATGTCCTCTGACTCTGTCCTGTTTGGTGGCACACAGTGATGGAAGAGCAGACTACAGCGGATCGTCAGGTCTGCAGAGAGAACCATTGGTTCCAGTCTCCCCTCCATCCTGGACTTGTACACCTCCATAGTCAGGAAGCGGGCTGGAAAGATCACTGCAGACCCCTCAAACCCTGCACACCAGCTGTTCCAACTCCTGTCCTCTGGTAGGCACTACAGAGCACTGTATGCCAAAACCACCAGACACAGGAACAGCTTCTTTCCACTGGCCGTCACTATGATGAACAATTAATCAGACGCCTCCATCTGCACTTTTTTTACTACTGTCTTTAAACGTCTGGCCACTGGGCCCGCGGTTTCGCGTGGCAACACTCGAAATGTTTCTCCAAGTTTCTAAAATATTCATAGCACCGCGATTATACATCGCAGAAATATAATGTTACGTCTGGCGGAAAGAGGAGACTTCCTGCTTCCGGGTGCCTGTCCAGGCAGAGCCCAGCGTAATTTTAACATCATCAAGCAAGCGAAAGGGCAGCAGTGTGTCATCTGACGCTGGTAAAAAAAAACGAAAATCCGTCTCTGTGATTTGTTGAATCATATGTCCGTCGCCATTTCGTGAACTAAACAACCAATGTACACTCAGGAAGTCTCAAAGCACTACCCACCTGAGCATATACACACACTTCCGTTTTTAGTCAGAGAAAAAAGCGACATCATGACGACAAAGAGATTCAACACGGAGGAAGCAAAACGCATGATTCTGGAGAGCAGCGAGGAGGAGGACGACATTGCATCGTCATCAGAGCTCGAAGGCTTTAGTTCTTCTGAGGAAGATGGGTAAGTGTAGTTACTAAACTTTGTTACGTGTCTGTAAGACTGCATGGTGCAAACTAGTAATGTGTACACTGAGGACTCTGCTCAATCGTTACGTCATCTTTCTTTCAACTGACTAGTATTCATTTATTTTACAGAGAGGAGTACCAGCCACAAAGAAGTCACCGAGAGGCTCCATGAGATGGATCCGTGATGGCACCATCGTCTACGTGAAGTGGATGGACACGAAGCAAGTATCCTCCTGCTCCACATCCTCATGCCATGGTATGCCATGGCATGAGCCATTGAAGCAAAGCAAGCCATACTTGTATATTGTAAATAGTCTGACTAGTTTTTGTTCTGTTTTATATTTCTCAATGTATACACAATCTGCAATATGAAGTATTTTCTCAGTCCCATTTTTATCATTTTGGTGAAAGGTTTGAAAGACCATATTTCTACTCAAAAACGATAATAAAAAATTTAGTTTTAGACATTTATTTACATGTATCTACCATTTCATTCATATATTTCACTGCTTTTGTGAATCTAAAACCATTGGTAAACCAATTTCCATCACCTAAACAGAGTTACCACATTTTTTTTCAAGCGATCTGAATAATTTAAAAAAATCGAGATTCCATTTTTCAGCTTTAGTGTCATATTGTAACGTTTTTCTCTTTACACTTTTGGCTTATGACAATGGTGCCTCCTTATATAGATAGCTGAGATTGTTCTGCAATTTATGATGTAAAACATGGGTATGTATCTTATATGCAAGTGCCTTAAAAGGTGAATCTAAGAAAATTATGTCAAATCGAGAAAATCAACTGAAAATGACCTCCAGTGTTCAGTGTGTTAATGTCTTTTTTATCTTTTTATATTTATCTTCTTTACTGTATATTGTGTATAAGTTCGAGGAGCAAAGTGAAACCGGAGTCAAATTCCATGTATGTGCAAACTTACATGGCCATTAAAGCTGATTCTGATTCTGATGACTATGAGATATAGTTTACAGTTCTAACCTCAACCACTGAGGGGGTTGCTTAATGGCGTTTTGCTGGCGTCACTCTTTTTTCACAGTACATTTCATCTGCACTCCCTCTGCCGTTTCCGAAAGTAACGCAACGAACGGCGCGTTGAGCACGAAGGTCCTTCTACATACTCGGAGCTCAGCTACAGTATAAACAAAGCTTTACTCGATGTGCCCTGGGCACAAGCAAAACCCACGACGGGCCTGGTGTCCTCTGCCTAAAATCCAAGTAAAAACCCTTCAGGATATCATTCGTTCTCAGTCACATGAAGGCTGCAGTTACAGTTTATTAAAAGTTTATGAAAGACGTTGAAGCATTAATCGCTTTGCTTCCACCAGCATTCCCTGCGGGCAAATTTTCGCACCGCATAACTTGCAGGATCGCTGGTGTTTATGAAATGAAGATATTTCACCCAAAATAAACAATTTAGCTGTGATATAATGGCATAAAAACGATGAAAGGGATGCCGAAATAACTACATAATGATGCAGAGATTTTAAAAGTCTGAATTCACGTTTTGTTAGTTCGCTTTACAAGACGACAAGTACTTCACTTTTACTTACTTCACTTTTAAAATGCTTGTTTTCGCAATGGAGCTCAAATCGATCGGTGCTGAGTCTCACTAACATCGTAGCAGCTGCATCACAATATGGTTTTGTTCGGTCTGTATAAAAATATCAGTTATTGTAGAGCACAGTCGCTACAACAGCTTTTCCCTCCATTTCTGATTCAACAATGTCCGATGTCAGTAATGACCAACGCAGATATGCTTCTTTTTTTTTTCATGAGACCCATTGACTTTGTATGTGACCAGAGCACAAGACCAGAAACCCACAACCACCTGAACGGTAAAAATAAAAAAAGCTTGGAGCGTTTAATCAATAGAGTGAAGTTGAAGAGGGGATTTAAAAGATTTTTGTGATTCAGGCAGCCTGAGCTCCTTCCACGGCCCAGGAGTAGCACAAAGAGAATCAGTGGGAAGTATCTCCCGACAAGATGAGTTTTGTCAACCTGCAAATGTGAATTATGCTAAAACCAGAAGAAAAAATTCTGCCACGGGATGATATTTGTTTTATAGACTACAGGTGAGCAGAACCCGCACCGTTCTGGTTGGTGAGTTTTGACCCGATTTTCTCACTTAATAGATTGACATTTCAGACCCCTTAAGTACACTGCCCCAAACACAACTGATTTATTGGCCATATTTATGGGATATGAAAGCCCAATTGTAAACAGCATTCACGCAGAGCCTGGAATACACCTGGACTGCCACAGACCTGGGAAACATCCTGTCTGACTCCGGGTGTCTGGCACTCGGTAGAGTTTCTTCGTTTTTAGGACATGAATGAACAGTGACAAACCAACAGGAAGTCTTAGAACACAGAAGGTCAAATGTTGTATTCCCTACTTAATAAAATATCGCAAGGGTTTAATCGTGGCATGGAACTCAAAAGGATTTCACTCTTGGGGAGTGCCATGCAGCATAACAAAATTAACAAAGCGCCAATGATACTGAGCTTTGTTGAGTTTTGGAAAACAACCCAGATTATCTCATCAAGGTTATCTGGGCTCGACTACCAATGTCTTATTCTGACCTGTAATCCTGTAATTCAAAGTGGGAGCGCAGAGATGGAAAGATGTTAACCAGGTTCTATTCCATCCATTTTCTACCCGAGGCCAGGTCGCTGGGCCTCGCAGGTTATTCCAGACATCCCCTTCCTCCAGCAACGTTTGCCAGCTCTTCTTGCGGGACCCTGAAGGCCAGACCAGATATATAATCCCTCCAGCGTGTTCTGGGTCTACCCTGGGGACGTGCCCGGCAAACCTCTGAAGGGAGGCATCCTGACCAGATGCACAAACCACCTCAGCCGGCCACTTCTGACATGAAGGGACAGCGGTCCTTCTCTGAGCTCCCTCCAGATGTCTGAACCCGTCATCCTATCACCAAGGTTGAGCCCAGCCTCCCTACAAAGGAAGTTAATTTTCTCAGTCAAGACCCAAAGCTCATTGACTGTTAGATGAACAGGTGAATTCAGTCCGCCCGAACCAAACTGCTTTTCATACCTCCCTCTCCTTACTCTCACCTGTGAACAAGACCATAAGATACTTGAGCTCCCTCACTCGGGGCAGTGACTCACTCCCAACCATTGCTGAGCAGTTTGCAGCTCATACCTGTTGCTCTCCAATACTCTAGTCACAGGTTTAGAAATACTTTGTCAGAATGTGACTGTTCAGTTTGCTGCAGGAGTAGCTTGTGAAAGTTTTCTTTGTAAATGTATCGATTTCAGCATGAATCCACTTTTCAACCCAGCGCTCAATATTTAACTTTTACGAAGAGGAAAGATATAATAAACTACAGGTAACCCCAGGAAAAATAACATTGATTTGAAGCGTGCCCAATCATAAATTGATATGACTATTTGAGATTGAAAATGTCCAACTTTGGTGCCTCAGCACAAACAGTAACAGCCAATAACGCGTGAGGTGTCCTTAAATAAAACACGACCCAACATGCTGGAGACGTTTGATTTAAGGCAACATTAAGGGATGACAAAGACCATAAAGAAGCTGGGCAAGCCACTCTACACTAATCTGTGAAACCCTCCCCTCCAGCCATGATCCGGTTGTGTGTGTGTGTGAGTGAGTCAGGTCTGTTTCAACAATCGCTTTAAAGAAACCGACATCCCAGTTCTAAACTGTAACACTCAGGCGAAACCTCCGGAAGCGTCTGGGCACTAATGCGACACACACACACACACTCTCACTCTATGATCTTGTGTATGTAGCCCACAAAATGCACATTTCATTAAAAACAAAAACAAAAAAATTTTTTATCGCTGTCTTACCTTTACTTATAAATGAAATCCATGCGCCAGTCCTTCTGCACAAAAATATCCAGCACTTTCTGGTAAAAGTCCTCCTTATCTTCCTTCAGTTTTAAAAGTCTGTCTGTCTCAATGGAAATCACTGCCAGTGAAGAGAGCCTTCCTTGATCGGTCCTGTTCCGGCTGTATGTTTTGAGTCTTTTCAGTGCTGAGAGTGACCGCTCCACTGACGCTGTAGTAACCGGCACAGTGAGCACTAGCTGGAGCAACTTTGTTGCCTCAGGAACAGTTGAAATAAGATCCTTCTTGGTCAAAAAGTTGAGGAGCTGGACAGGAGGTTTACATTCATTCATCCCTCACCGTTTTTGAGCTATACAGTCCAATGAGATCGGTCTTTAGTCTGACAAATTCAAAGAACTTGGCATACTTTGACAGGCTCTGCAGTTTCGTGTCATCAAAATGTTGTGACATTTCACTGAATTTTGCGCAATCCACCAAACCAAGGAAATCAAGTTCATCGAAATGGTCAAACCGCGCCTTCATTTGATCACTGATGTCGTCAAGAATGTTACAGAACAGGCGTCTCTGTTCCTCTCTAACCGACTGTCTGTCTCCACACTCTGTCAAACCAAGTGCGCTGCATTTCTGCTCAAATCGGTCGTAGAAACTGTCAATCTCTAGTCTCATGCGCTCGATAACTGAGACTGTGTCGCGGATGCGTGCAATACAGTATCCAATGTCCATCATCTTGTTTTGTAGCACTCCGTAAAGTGCGTCGGTTTCGTTAAAAACGCCTCATACGCAGTAGTTAGAAAGCATGTTGATGCTTTTGACAGCCACCGATCGTATCCTGCTGCCATCATCACCGTGTCATTATCCCAGCTACTAGGATTTTCCATAATGATATGAAACACGGCACGGAGATCAGTTTGGTGCATGCTTATTGTCTGCAGAAGCCTAGAATTAGAATTCCATCTTGTAGGCCCTGCTCTGGGTAAACGACGCTTGACAACACCATCCAACACGTGAGTGCGCGTTGTGGACTTGCTGAAAAACGTCCCTAGTCCCTCAGCTGTTTTAAAAAATACGCGACACTTGGGCATGCACTTTGACGAGTGTAATAGCACTAAGTTCAGCTTGTGTGCGTAACAGTGGGTAAACATGGCCTCAGGCACCTTTTCTTTAATTTTAGCCTGCACCCCTTAAGCTCTGATGCCATTACAGCTGCCCCATCGTATGTCTGAGCTACAAGCTTATCAACACAGCCATATTTCTCCAACACTCCCAGGACATACTCAGCTATGGCAGGAGCGCGTCTGTCCGTACTCACATCATCAAAGCCAAAAACGCCTCCTTCACCTCACAGCCTGCTTCAGTTTTAGTCACATAGCGCAATATGACAGAGATCTGAGCTTTGCTTGTGACATCTGTAGTCTCATCTACTTCTACAGCAACAAATGGGGCTTCACTGATGTCCTTTTTATTATCATTTCTAATGACATCACCGACTGCTTCAATCAAATCATTCTGTATTCTATTCGACAAGCCAGAAAATACAGTGGATGTCTTCAAATGTCTAGTTAGCCTGTCATCTTTCTCAGCTAAGACATGTAAGAGTTCAACATAGTTGCCGCGATTAACAGAGCCCATACTCTCATCATTTCCACGAAATGCTAGCTGCTGTTTGGCGAGGAAGCAGGTCACATTGATGAGATCTTTTAAAATCTCGCGGTTCTCTTTTACCTTAGCATTGTGGACACTGATGTTGAGTCGCCGCTGTTCATCCAAAGCCAAGTCTATCCTCGTCATCCCAAACGTTTTTAGCGCAATCTGGCTTTGAATATGAGCGACCGACCGCTCATGTTTGGTGAGGCTTCTTTGCAAATTCTTAAGGTCACAAAATCCCATTTGAGTCCACACAGTGCCACCAGTTGAAAAAAGAAGGCAAGGAAAGCAGAAAAGGCGGTTTCTTGCAGAACATCCACAAAGCCAGTCTTTTCGCGTATACCACTCCGTTTGGAAAGAGCGAGTAATTTTCCGTCCTGTTGATTGAAACAAACCATTCAGCTCCGGCGTTGGTCTTCCTTTAGTAATTATCTTCTGCTTCGCTTGAAAGTCCACTTTAGAAAACTGTTTAAGTGAAGAAATATAGTCATCCATGTTGAAAGTCGGGGTGCACGAGACGGAAAAAATAAATCGCTGCACTTGACTCGCTTACGGCGCCGTAAAGCCGAGTTTGTCGCTGTCACTTCCTCTGAGGTCGTGGAGTCACAAAACGAATGTCTGGGATCATGAGCGCCCCCTGTCGTGAGGCAAGAGAACTGTTTGCCTCACCTCGGACTTTTTTCTCTGCCGTTTTGATCGCTCAGCACCACACAAAACATGTTACACACACACACAGTTGGTGACAAAAAACACTGTACATTATATACGTAAGCCAAATTATGGAAAATCAGTTCATATATTAAACGTGTTTGAACCAGACAGGAACGCGCTCTGACCGCACGGCAGACAGAGCAGGTAACGAGGGATTGTGCAATCCAAGGGGAGGCACAGCCCGCTGCTGCCTCACCGGCTTCGCTTCCGAGCATTTGAACGTGAAATTGCAAAAATTCAGCGATTTTGAAGAAAAAATAATCAAAATTGGTGAGGCTAAATGAAAAATTAAAATTGAAACAATTAAAATTATTTTATCATTATATATTTTCTTTCTTTGCATGATCGCAGGTGAGGCACTGCCTCACCTGCCTCCCCTGACCGCACGTCACTGGTGCGTTCACATCCAAAGCATTGCGAATATTCGCAACGCTTCTGTTGTGAACGCAGCATAAGAGTGTTGCAGCTGGAACTACTAGAGGGATGTAGCTGCTAGTTGATATTACATGAAAAAAAACTTTCTTTTATTATTAGCATCAGTCTGTAAATGCAATTGTGGTGTGGGAGAATTGTGTACCTAAAAATAATTAAGCTTGGGCTTCTTCTGGAGGGGAAAGTAGCTAAAGTTAATGTTAGGGTATAATGTCGAACCATCTTGTTTATTTTCTTTTTCATGCATGATAGCAGCTAGCTAGCAGACAGGGATCCTGCAAAGCCTGCCTCTTTTACTGTTGTGTTAATGGAAAAAACAATGTGTAGCTAATGTCAGTACAGGGGCAGTCGCCCGGGGCGGCACTTTTTCATGTCACGTGGGGGGCGGCACGACCACTTAAAAAATAAAAATAAATCATCTGGGCCGTGAAGCGGTTTTCCATTATCTATCATATCACTGTGTGGGGAATTGGCAAATTGGCGCCCCCTGCAGCTGCAAGCTAAAAAAGTGCTGTCTACAGATCATATGTGGGGGGGGCGGGAGGGGGCGGGCGCATTTTCGCGGACCGGCCTTCACGGTGTGGGCGAAAAATATGGGTGCAAACTAAATTCAAAATGGGTCATTCGTTTGATGAGCTGTGGTTATGAGATTGCATCGTTTTCAATCGTGTTCTTAAAATAATTTAACACAATTTTTCTCAGATGATGGTAATCAAGATGGCACAGCCGCTGCTGGTTTGGGCATGTGAAAATGCCATACGTTAGTGGCAACTTTGCCCATAATTATTTGTATTAATTGCAATGGGATACCAATATTGTCTAGGCCAGGGGTATCAAACATCCGGCCCGCCAGGGGGTCCAGTCTGGCCTGCGGGATTGTTAAAATTGCAGAAAAAAAGCTGAGTTGGTTCTCGAACCATTGACCACTGATTGAAAAACAGGCACGCTAGGGCTGTGCGACATACCGGTTGAACCGGTATACCAGTCTAAGTTGTGCATACGGTATGAATTGTTCACATACCAGTCGCCGCCATTTGGCAGCAACAACATTTAATGTTAACAGCTTGTAGCTGAAGGAGCAGCGGACCGAGCTACTTACATCTCATGTTAACTCATTTGACTCAGGGTGTGCAAAAAATGACATCGCCAAAAGGCATGCTGGGTAAATGGCACCGCCCACACAGGAAGACTTTTCTTGTGAAGGAAGAAGTCTTTTCCTGTGCAGCACAGTGGGCGGGCTTTACCCATCATGCCTTTTGGCGATGTCATGTCTTGCATACCCTGAGTCAACTTATATCCGTGAGACGTAAGTAGCTCAGACCGCTGTGCACGTATCTGTGACTGTAAACATTAAATATTGCTGCCGGCTGAAGAATGCGCCACTAGTACCAAGGTATTCCCCTGGGTCCTAAATCCCTCCATGTTAGCACCCTATATACCAATCAAAACAGCTGCTGGCCAGTTGCGAGCGGTGAATAACGATGGTGGTGACGGTCCTTTTCGACTTCAATAAATTAATGTGTTTATTTGGAAAAAAAATGCCGTGATATACCGTGAAACCGCCAGAATCTTACAAAATACCATGATATGAATTTTTGGCCATTCCGCCCAGCCCTAGGGCACGCTATACATTGACCCAGAGTCAGAATTCATTAGACCACTGACATTACTATAAATATTGCTCAACTGCGAGGGAATCTGCAGAGGAGAGCCCAGGCAGGTAAACAGTGGGCTGATGTCTGAATTTTTGGTCTTTATGTTTCTAGTTTATTGTAAAAATACCTTAAAATAGGGTTTATCATCCAAAAACCTTCACCAATGATTTAAACATAGAGAAATATTGTCATTATGTATGCGTTTGTATGCTGTGATTTTACTGGTCCAGCCCACTTGAGATCAAATTGGGCAGCATGCGGCCCCTTCACTAACATGAGTTTGACACCCCTGGTCTAAGCTATACGTACATTAATAAATAAGCTATAAAATATTATGTTTACTTTTTAATTTTCAGGTATGATAGCAGATAGGGTGTTCAGGGATCCTGCAGCAGACCAAAGGGAGGACAATGAAAGAGCAGGTACCTGTAGGCTATGTGGAGAATGTCTCTATACAGTATTGAACATTAAAGAAAAAAAATACATTTTTAGAATTTCATTCTAGAAAGTCATTTTTCAGTAGCCCAGTTAGGTTTTACATTTGTAAAAGCAATAATAGGATTATCAGAATCAGCTTTATTATACAATTTAATTTAATATTTAATTCACAGTAGGCTATGGCTTAACATTGTGGTGTACGTTTTCAGAAATGAAAACAGATTCAGCAGACAGAGGTGCAACCAGTGATGCTGCTGACCAGAGCGAGGACAATGCTTGTGCAGGTACCTGTAGTAGTGTAGACTATGTAAAGATTAATCAATAGCTCATTGGCTTTGGAACTAAAATGTGAGTGAGGCCATAGCTTTATTTTCTCTCTTTCCCCCCTTTTTGGCAATGCAGATGACTCGAGGTCAGGGAGGACAGGGAGTCTGTTAGGCAAGAATGATTTAGGGACACGAGAAACGGGGCCAAAGCAACCCAGACTGTCAATGGACCAGTACCCCTCGACCAGTTTTGGGAAGCAGCAACGGTCTTTCCAGAAGCAATGGTTTAATTTGTTTGACTGGCTAGAGTATTCTCCAAAGAAATTCTTCGTCCTGCTTCTCGTGTAGGCTCTTTGGTAAACTCAACCTTAGAGCAAACAAAGATGCTCTCCTCAACACGGAGGGCTTTAAGAACTGGAAAAGGGCCTTGGATAGCTACAGAGAGCATGAGGCAAGTGCTGTCCACAAGTCATCTCTCCTAGCCTGGAAAAATTATAGAGCTACACTAACAGAAGGTGATGTTGTTGACCAAATGAATGTGGGAAATGTTGCCCAGATTAATGAAAGGAGAGAGTACATGCGGCGTCTTGTGGCAGTCACTAGCTTTTTAGGCAAACGAGGGATCGCTTTCTGGGGTCAATGCGTGAAAATGCTGCCAGTGATAATCAGGGGAACTTTTTAGAAGTTGTGAAGCTATTGGAAAGATTTGACCCCTTCCTCCAAAACTATCAGGCTCCTTCCCATTCTACATACCTTTCTCCTAACTCAGAAAATTGCATGATACAATGTTGCGCTGATGCAGTCACGGCAAGCAAGAGATCAAGACATCCAAAATGTATGCAGTGATGGCAGATGAGGCAAGAGATGGCCATGTAGAACAGCTTGCTGTCTGTGTCCGCCATGTCACAGCTGATGGCACAGTTAAAGAGCGCCTGCTTGAACTTTGCAACCTTCAGGGATTCAATGCAGAGTCAATCACAAATGTGATTGAACAAGTATTGGAATCAAATGGCCTGAATGACCTCTTTTGTGTTGCCCAAGCTTACGATGGAGCATCCGTTATGAGTGGTTCAATTAGTGGTGTTCAAACCCGCTTTCAAGAGAAACATCCAGAAGCTGTGTACATTCACTGCTATGCTCACAAACTGAACCTGGTTCTCTGCCACACATGTGAGGCTGTGCAAGAAGCCAGTGAACTCTTTGAAACATTAGAGAGTGTATATAGATACTACTACTAGATCTGCTAGTCATGTTCAGTAGTATGCTGTCAACTACAGAGGGGCTGCACGTGTACCTCCAGAAGGATTCTGTGGACTTGGCCCAGGCAACTGTCTTCAAAGATGCAGTGCAAGACACACTAAAATCCATGCAAATGGATGAAATGGCAGACAAGCTATTCAATGAAGCCAAAACCATTTGTGCTGCCAATAATATACCTCAGAGCCTAACTGGTCGCAGACACAAGCAGAGGAGAATGGAGGACTTCACTGTAGAGTCCACCTTGGGTGCAAGGGTTCAACTGGGCACAGAAGACCAACTGAAGCAATGCCTGTTCTATCCATGCCTTGACCGTATGCTAGCTGAGCTGAACAGCCAGTTTTCTGATGTGGGAGCAGGACTTATGAAAGGCATCCAAGCTTGCAACCCAGCGTCCAATGACTTTTTCTCTGAGGATTCCCTACACCTCATTGCGACACACTACAAAATGTCAGTGAAAAAAGAGGAGATCCTAGTAGCAAAACAGTTCATTACCAGACAGAAGAGAAAAGGTGCCGTGTCAGACATGGGCAGTATTTACAAGCTTCTTCACCCAGATATGTTCCCCACCTTGAGTCCAGTGCTCCAAGCAGCTTTGACATACCTGTAGTACCTGTAGTCAGTAGTTGCACTTGTGAGCGTTCATTCAGCGTAATGCGCCGTCTCCACACCAGGCTAAGGAGAACAATGTGCCAGGACAGGCTACATCATTTGGCTATGTTGGCTATCGAGAAGGATGTCCTTTGTGGCTTAGATCATGGTGACGTCATTGACTGGTTCGCCCAAGCCACACCAAGGAGATACGCACTTATGCATAAAGGACAAAGAAATGAGGAAGAAACAGATAGCAACTGAGAATGAAGAAAGGCAAGTGTAGAGTGAAAATAAAAAGTTACAAACAAGAAATGAACAAAGACAGTAGGTGTAGACTAAGAGTTAATGCAGAGACCTAATTGTACATGATGACTGAAGAAAGAAAAAGCAAAACAAGATGTAAAGTCAAGTGTAGAGTGCAAGTTAAGACAGATATACTGCACAAGACAAATGTTTAAAGTACAACTAAAGACAAATGAACAAGGAAAAAATATGTAAAGAGTACATTAATACAAATTAAGTACAAGAAACAAAGACAATAGGTAGAGTTAAGAACAGTTAAGGCAGAGACCTAACCTGAGACCTGTAAGAGTTACAAATATGTTAAATAGTATGTTATGTTAAATAATGTTAAATAATATGTAAAGAATAAATACATATGAGTATGTAAAGAGCATTAAATGTAAAACAATGTAAATACTGTACATGACAAGATGCATGGTTCATTAAACATCTCAATGTTTACTGTTGCTAAATGGTTGCTGTTGGTATGTTCAACATGATGAATGGGGTATTTTTGTGCCTGGGCTATTGAGGGAAGTTTGTGAAAATTGCTAGCCTATTTGGAATTAACTGGTAACCATGAAATGCCTCAATTCAATTCAGTCCAGAAGAGCAGGTACCTGTAGGGTATGCGTTTTTTCGAGCCATTAATATTTACAAAACGTAAACATCGTCAAACACGGACCTGCACTTTAAGACCCGGAAGGGTTAAGTCTGAAGCATTTGCAGATAAGCCACCTGTTAATCATCTTGTAGCCCAGCCCTAAAGCATACCCTGCTTTATGGTCTCTTTAGGTAGTGCGGGTAGATCGCATGCCATTAAAAAGAAAAAAAAAAAAAAAAGCTGCAAATTACGCAGTGTGCAAATTAACAGGCTCGTTTGAAAGAGCTGCACCTCGCCTGGAATCCAGACGAGAGCAGGCGGAAACAGCTGTCAAGTCGGATTTTTCAGCTGATTACAAAGTATACACAGGAAGTCACTGAAAAAATGACTTCCTGTTAGTTACAAACTTTAGGCTTCTTGTAGTTTGCAGATCACGTTTGGATTTATTCATGTGTTTATTAATATATATTTATGTAGAAATGTAGCTGCATCATTTGTTCTTTTTATGTCTGCCTGTAAAATACATTACTACTGGTTTTGATGGGTGTTGTATAAATCTTTATTATTATCAACCTCTTTATTATTATCAACCACACAAGATATGTTTTTAGATTAACACACTGAACACTGGAGGTCATTTTCAGTCGATTTTCTCAATTTGACATGATTTTCTTAGATTCACCTTTTAAGGCACTTTCATATAAGATACATACCCATGTTTTACATCATACATTGTAGAACAATCTCAGCTATCTATATAAGGAGGCACCATTGTCATAAGGCAAAAGTGTAAAGAAAAAAACGTTACAATATGACACTAAAGCTGAAAAATGGAATCTCGATTTTTTGAAATTATTCAGATCGCTTGAAAAAAAATGTGGTAACTCTGTTTAGGTGATGGAAATTGGTTTACCAAAGGTTTTAGATTCACAAAAGCAGTGAAATATATAAATAAAATGGAAGATACATGTAAATAAATGTCTAAAACAAAATTTTTTATTATCGTTTTTTGAGTAGAAATATGGTCTTTCAGACCTTTCACCAAAATGATAAAAATGGGACTGAGAAAATACTTCATACTGCAGATAAAGCTTCATGGAGTGTGTGCCAATGAAAAATGACCTTCACAACAATTTTTTTGGGAGAAATAAAAATATGTATTATATTGTGTACATATTGAGAAATATAAAACAGAACAAAAAAACTAGTCAGACTATTGGCATGCCATGGCATGCCATGGCATGAGGATGTGGAGCAGGAGGATGTGGAGCAGGAGGATACTTGCTTCGTGTCCATCCACTTCACATAGACGATGGGGACATCACGGATCCATCTCATGGAGCCTCTCGGTGACTTCTTTGTGGCTGGTACTCCTCTCTGTAAAATAAATGAATACTAGTCAGTTGAAAGAAAGATGACGTAACGATTGAGCAGAGTGCTCCGCATACTATGTGTAAATATTACTCAGATCACGACTGTGGTTGTAACGTGAGCAGCAGTGTGCATCGCGTGGCGTGCTCTCGTGCACACATTACTAGTTTGCACCATGCAGTCTTACAGACACGTAACAAAGTTTAGTAACTACACTTACCCATCTTCCTCAGAAGAACTAAAGCCTTCGAGCTCTGATGCCATGTCGTCCTCCTCCTCGCTGCTCTCCAGAATCATGCATTTTGCTTCCTACGTGTTGAATCTCTTTGTTGTCATGATGTCGCTTTTCTCTGACTAAAAACGGAAGTGTGTGTATATGCTCAGGTGGGTAGTGCTTTGAGACTTCCTGAGTGTACATTGGTTGTTTAGTTCACGAAATGGCGACGGACATATGATTCAACAAATCACAGAGAAGGATTTTTGTTTTTTTTTACCAGCGTCAGATGACACACTGCTGCCCTTTCGCTTGCTTGATGATGTTAAAATTATGCTGGGCTCTGCCTGGGCAGGCACCCGGAAGCAGGAAGTCTCCTCTTTCCGCCAGATGTAAAATTATATATCTGCGATGTATAATCGCGGTGCTATGAATATTTTAGAAACTTAGAGAAACGTTTCGAGTGTCACCACGCGAAACCGTGGGCCCAGTGGCCAGACGTTTAAACATGAGACTTACTACACATAAAATAAGCATTTTCTACAACACGTGTTTGCTTTCAAATCTAAGAGACAATCAGTTCTCTAATGTGGCGACAGCCAGGCGTTTCCCATCATGCACTGGGCCACACAGTCTGAGAGCTACTGCGGCGCCAGGCTCTGAAATCGGGGCCGCCTCGCTCTCGTGAGATTATCATTGACCACGTGTGCATGACATCAGAGCAAGTCAGGATCAAGTCGGAAACAAATCTAACCGGCATGCATTGTGCGCCGATCGATTCTGCGCAGAACTGGCTCATCTCGAACGAACCTATTATTGTCAATCACCACGGACGTTGCACCCGCAAAGGTTGGCAGCTTGAATGGATTTATGCAGGGAGGACTATGTTTTCCCCGACTTCCTTAATTACCACTCCCTAATACACCAACAAGCATTATGCGCTACAATGCTAAACATGAAAGAGATCATGGATGTGGCAACGAAGATCGCCTGTTCTGTTCGAGCGATAGCTCTTCAAAGACGGCTGTTCTGTGCGCATCTGGAGAAGGCTGACTGTATAATAATATAATAAAAATATTAAGTCCAAACACCATTCCACCATGATTGATGATGATTTGGTCTGCCTACAAGCAGCTACTGTCCGGACTATGCAACCCTGCTGGTTCCATTCAGTGAAGTCATCAGAGTAAAATGTAATAACCAAAAATGTACAGAATTGCATTGTGTCATAAGGGTTCATGCAGTTATGCAAGGTACACCAATATTGTAAAGTATACTCGGTATATTTATATATTAATAAACATTAACCATTATTAATGTAGGTAGATCTTTTTGACTTGGTCCTTTTAAAAGTAGCTTGCGAGCCAAAAAAGTGTGGGCACCCCTGCTCTAAATGGACCATCATTTACTAAATGAACATCACGCTGTATTGGAGAAGACTTGAAACTAGAGATTGAGACATGTTTACAATGTTTACTGAGGGAATAAATCAAGAGAGAAGTAGAGTCATTTTCTCATGGATTTATATACAACCAAAGGAGTCACCCCCTGGTTCTATATAAGTCAGTAGTAGAGAGAATGCAGGTTTTAAGACACTCCAGCATTGGCTTCACTTTTCAGAACTGGAGGTTGCCACCTGGTCTGATGTCAATATAGTAAAAAGATATTTTACTCAAAGCTTCCAGGGAGAATTTCCCCCTCTTGATCGTCAGACCAGGTAAATCTTGTTGAACTGATAATCCCCTTGTCCTTGGTTTTTACCCGATTACAGCCAACGCTCATTCGTCTGTGAAAGGTGCAGAGCTGAGGATCATCCGCAAACTAATCCAGGTCTTAATCTGGCGGATGTTTTACTGTTGATGATTAGGCCGCCAGTCAGATTACAGTACGTTGAAAGAAACACGATCCGATATCCGTGCCAACACAACACGTGATCTCCAACAGATCCAGGAGGAGAACAGCTGCCTCCTTCCTGTTGAAGTGGTTTATCATCTGATCAGGATGTATCCAGAACACCGCACTGTGGATGTGATATGGACCAGTCCAGCTGGGAGGAGGCCCCGATTACCCCATTGGCTCTGCCGTACACTGTAAGTGTGAATGGCGTCCTTCCTCCCCGTTTAAAGGGAAGGATGCAGTGCATGAATCATGGATAGGCCGATCACACCAGACGCGACTCTCAAAAACACGTCGCTAGCAAAACCATTGTTTTCCTATGGCCTTTCATGTGTCGCCTTTTATGCACATAAAAGTTAAAATATTCTCAACTTTTAAGCGCAAGGCTCGGAGTCGCACAGCTCATCAATGTCCCCCGGTTGCGCATGCAGGCCCGCTCCACAGGCGCACCGGGCTGTTTTGCCCGGCGCATTTTTTGCCAAGGCCGTTTTGAAGCAGCTGCACTTATAAAAGACAAACCTGGTGTGATCGGCCCCTTAGGAGACTCACCCTCACACCGGCTGCCCCACTGAGGGAGTTCAGGCCCACATAGTCCTGTCTGTAAACCCACTGTATAAATCATTCAAAAATGTCTCGAGAGAGTGAGGCTGCATTTACACCTCAGCAAGCAACATGCAAGTCCATTCGTGTTGATACATGCATACATATACAGGTGTAAATGCAGGTTTTATGTCATGTGTTCGGACATCTGTGATTGCGCTCGATACATTGTGCTTACTAGATAATTGTGTGGAATTACGCTTCAAGATATATATTTTTTATTTTAAGATATTGTTGTGAGAAGGCAAACAGATGTGGGTTTTGTAAAATGAATGGTTAAAAAAAGTAAAACAGCAGCAGGTGAACCTACAAACGGGATCAGGCCGCCAGGCAGCGCAACAGAGCACATGCTTGTTATTAAGCGTCTGCTCACAATCACATTGGAATCGAGAGCTGGTTAAACTACATGACGATGCCTGCTTTCTGGCACACCAGTAGCTGGCGGTAATGCACCTTTTGTTGGATAAATCCGCATTAAAAAAAGAAGAAGCTTGAAGCGAGAAGCTTCCTTGGGTACCTCCCAAGTCTCTAAATTGTCGTTTCCTCGCTCCTCTATTGAACCGGAAGTGGTTCTGCGCAGCCATATTGACAGCCGTCCCAAAGCTCTTATTCAGCTCGGAGGACCAGAGATCCAGGAGGAGTCATGATCGAGGAGCCCCGAGCGCAGACTTCCAGGAAGTATTTTAACGCCCCTCACTGTTCAGCTGTTATTTGATTGGACGCTGCAGCTGAGCGGACTGATCGGCAGAGTTTCATACCAGAGACGATCACAAGTGACGTTTCGTCCGGAACCACAACATTGATTAACTTCATTTAAATTGCTGAAATACAGTAAAGCCTTGTGGGAAGAGTTATTGACAAAAAATAAATAAACCAACACCAGTGTGATTCATATTCCCGCATGCATAGGCAAATACAAAATACATGATTTAAACAATAACTGACATTAATGATCCAAGACCAAATTCATAATTATTTCCTGGACGCCGACCAACTCTTTGGGAAAAGCAGTACTAACAGATGTGTGTTCAAGGTAATTAACCTTTCAACTGCAAAACACTTATTGCCATTCTGCAGCTGAAGGTAGAACATCATTAAGTGGGTTGATCAACTACCAGCTGTAACTCATGATGTCAATGAAAGAAGAAGGTACTAGGGCTATATACAGGACTGTCTCAGAAAATTAGAATATTGTGATAAAGTTCTTTATTTTCTGTAATGCAATTAAAAAAACAAAAATGTCATGCATTCTGGATTCATTACAAATCAACTGAAATATTGCAAGCCTTTTATTGTTTCAATATTGCTGATTACTCCTCCAATGAATCGCCACCTTAACGTGGTGGAGGAGTTTGAGTGGCTCAGTGATCCTGGAAGCTATGTTGTCCGGGGCGTCAGCCCCTGGTAGGGTCTCCCAAGGCAAACAGGTCTCGGGAGAGAGCCCAGACTAAGAGCGGTTCAAAAAACCCTGATGAATAGCAGCCCACAGCTACCTCGCCCGGACAAGGGAAACCGGGGCACCCTCCCGGAGCCAGACCCAGGAGGGGAGCTCGTCGGCGAGCGTCTGGTGGCCGGGCTTTCGCCCATGGGGCCCGGTCGGGCTCAGCCCGAAGAAACAACATGGAGCAGCAATCACCCCGTGGACCCACCACCCGCGGGGAGAATTATCGGGGTCGGGTGCTATGCAGACCGGGCGGTGGGCCAGGCAGGAGACCTGGGCGAGCCGATCGCCTGCAGCATAGACTAGCTCTAGGGACGTGGAACGTCACCTCGCTAGCGGGGAAAGAGCCGGAGCTGGTGCAGGAGGTGGAGCGGTACCAGCTAGATATAGTTGGGCTCGCCTCCACGCACAGCATGGGCTCTGGAACCAAGCTCCTGGAGAAGGGTTGGACTTTGTCCTTTTCTGGAGTTGCCCAGGGTGAGAGGCACCGGGCGGGAGTGGGGATACTCACGAGCCCCCGGCTGAGCGCCGCTATGTTGGAGTTTTCCCCGGAGAACGAGAGGGTCGCCTCCTTGCGCCAACGGGTTGCAGGGAGTAAAGCTCTGACTGTTGTTTGTGCTCATGCACCGAACAGCAGTTCAGAGTATCCGGCCTGCTTGGAGTCGGTGGGAGGGGTCCTGGAAAGGGCGCCGCCTGCCGACTCCATAGTTCTCCTGGGAGACTTCACGTGGGCAATGACAGAGAAACCTGGCGGGGCGTGATTGGGAGGAACGGCTTGCCCGATCTGAACCCGAATGGTGTTTTGTTGTTGGACTTCTGTGCTAGCCACAGTTTGTCCATAACGAACACCATGTTCGAGCATAAGGTGGCTCATAAGTGTACCTGGTACCAGAACACCTTAGGCCGGAGATCATTGATCGACTTTGTAGTCGCATCATCTGATCTGCGGCCGTATGTCTTGGACACTCGGGTGAAGAGAGGAGCAGAGCTGTCAACTGATCACCACCTGGTGGTGAGTTGGATCAGATGGCGGGGGAGTCGGCTAGAAAGACCTGGCAAGTCCAAACGTGTAGTGAGGGTGAACTGGGAACATCTGGCGGAGGATCCTGTCCGGGAGGTCTTCAACTCCAACCTCCGGAAGAACTTCTCACAAATCCCGAGGGAGGCTGGGGACATGAAACCCGAGTAGACCATGTTCAAAGCCTCTATTGTGGACGCGGCTGCTCAAGAGCTGTGGCCGGAAGGTCATCGGTGCCTGTCGCGGCAGCAACCCGAGAACCCGGTGGTGGACACCGGGGGTGAGGGAAGCCGTCAAACTGAAGAAGGAGGCCTTTCGGGCCTGGCTGGCCCAAGGGTCTCCTGAAGCAGCTGACGGGTACCGGCAGGCCAGGGGGAACTGCTGACCCGGACTGGGGACATCGTCGGGCGGTGAAAAGAGCACTTTGAGGAACTCCTAAACCCGGCCAACATGTCCCCCGCAGAGGGGGCAGCGCCGGAAGACTTTGGGGTGGTTTCTCCCATATCCCTGGCAGAGGTCACTAAGGTAGTCAAAAAGCTCCTTTGTGGCAAGGCGCCAGGGGTGGATGAGATCCGCCCTGAGATGCTGAAAGCGCTGGACATTGTTGGGCTGTCTTGGTTGACACTCCTTTTCAGTGTTGCATGGGGGTCGGGAACAGTGCCCATGGACTGGCAGACCGGGGTGGTGGTTCCCATCTTCAAGAAGGGGGACCGGAGAGTGTGCTCAAACTATCGTGGCATCACACTGCTCAGCCTCCCGGGAAAAGCTTATGCCAGGGTGCTGGAAAGGAGGCTCCGACCGCTTGTCGAACCTCAGATTCAAGACGAGCAGTGCGGATTCCGTCCCGGTCGTGGAACAGTGGACCAGCTCTTGACCCTTGCAAGACTACTGGAGGGGTCCTGGGAGTTTGCCCAACCAGTCTACATGTGCTTTGTGGACTTGGAGAAGGCTTTTGTCCGGGTCCCTCGGGGGTTTTTGTGGGGGGTGCTGCGGGAGTATGGGGTGCCGGACCCGTTGGCACGGGCCATCCGGTCTTTGTACGCCTGCAGTAGGAGCTGTGTCGTATCCTCGGTAATAAGTCAGGAAAGTTCCCGGTGGGTGTTGGCCTCCGCCAGGGCTGCCCTTTGTCACCGGTCCTGTTCGTGACCTTCATGGACAGGATATCTAGGCGCAGCCAGGGGGCGGAGAGGATCCGGTTCGGGAGTCTTGGGATCGCCTCTCTGCTGTTCGCGGATGATGTGGTCCTGTTTGCCTCCTCGGACTGTGACCTCCAGCATTCACTGGGGCGTTTTGCAGCCGAGTGTGAAGCGGCAGGGATGAGAGTTAGCGCCTCCAAATCTGAGGCCATGGTGCTCTGCCGGAAACCGGTGGATTGCTCCCTCCAGGTGGGGACAAACTGCCTACCCCAAGGGAAGGAGTTCAAGTATCTCGGGGTCTTGTTCACGAGTGAGGGTAAGGTGGAGCAGGAGATCGACAGACGGATCGGTGCGGCTGCAGCAATAAAACAGGCGCTGTACCGGTCCGTCCTGGTGAAGAGGGAGCTGAGCCGGAAAGCAACGCTCTCCATTTACTGGTCGATCTACGTTCCAACCCTCACCAATGGTCACGAACTCTGGGTCGTGACCGAAAGATTGAGGTCTCGGATACAAGCGGCCGAAATGAGCTTCCTCCGTAGGGTGCCCGGGCTCAGCCTTAGAGATAGGGTAAGGAGCTCGGACATCAGGGGGGAGCTTGGAGTCGAGTCGCTGCTCCTTCGTGTCGAAAGGAGTCAGCTGAGGTGGTTCGGGCATCTAGTCAGGATACCTCCTGGACGCCTCCCATTAGAGGTTTTCCAGGCACGTCCAACTGGTAGGAGACCCCGGGGAAGACCGAGGACACGCTGGAGGGATTATATCTCCCGGCTGGCCTTGGAACGCCTCGGGATCCCCCAGAATGAGCTGGAAAGTGTTGCGGGTGAGAGGGAAGCCTGGGTTGGCCTGCTGAACCTGCTGCCACCGCGACCCGACCCCGGATAAGCGGCTGATAATGGATGGATGGATGGGGCATAGCACAGAGACAGCACTTGTGACAATTACTAATGACCTTCTAGTTGCATCAGATAGGGGACTTGTCTCTGTACTGGTCTTGTTAGACCTTAGTGCAGCGTTTGACACCATTGACCATGACATCTTATTACAGAGACTAGACCAGTTGATTGGTATTAAAGGTACAGCACTAAGCTGGTTTAAGTCGTATTTATCAGATCGATCTCAGTTTGTATTTGTAAACGATGAGGCCTCAATGACCACTGCCGTTCGCCATGGAGTTCCACAAGGTTCTGTTCTTGGACCAATTTTATTCACCTTATATATAACACCTCAGAAATCAAGTATCTGATGATATGGTTTCTCTGGATGGCATCGCTCTGGCATCTACCACCACCGTAAGGAATCTCTGAGTTATTTTTGTCCTTTGGCTCTCACGTGAAACAGATCTCAAGGACCGCCTTTTTCACCTACGGAACATCTCAAAGATCCGGCACATCCTGTCTCAAAGCGATGCAGAAACATTGATCCACGCATGTGTTACCTCAAGACTGGATTACTGTAACTCTGTATTATCAGGCTGCTCCGGTAAATCCCTTGGATCTCTCCAATTGATCCAGAATGCTGCAGCTCGTGTACTAACGAGGACGCGGAAGAGAGATCACATTACTCCTGTCCTAGCTGCTCTCCACTGGCTTCCTGTAAGATCGAGAATTATATTTAAAATCCTTCTCCTTACCTACAAAGCCTTAACTGGTGATGCACCATCATATCTTAAGGACCTTATAGTGCCATATTACCCCACTAGAGCATTACGCTCACTGAATGCAAGGTTACAGGGTTCCCAGAGTGTTAAAAAGTAGGTTGGGGGCTAGAGCTTTCAGTTATCGGGCTCCTCTTCTGTGGAATCAGCTTCCACTTTCAGTCCGGTGGGCAGGCACGGTCACCTCATTTAAGAGTAGACTTTCCTTTTTGATAGCGCTTATAGTTAGGGCTGTTTCAGGCTTAGAGTTAGGGCTGGCTCAGGTTTGCCCTGGTCCAGCCCCTAAGATATGCTGCTATAGGCCTAGACTGCTGGGGGACATTTTAGGATACACTGAGCTCCTCCTCTCCTTCTCTTCCTTTTTCGCTCCTCCTCACCTCTTCTTTCTCTCCTTCTGGATAAATGATTGTCTCTTCAATGCACATTACTAACTCTACTTTATTTTTCCATGTATCGTGGCTGACTGGAACCGGTCCTGCCATGGCCCTGCTGATGCCCCTCCTCTCTACCTCCTTCTGCTTAATGGATCGTGGACCATGCCTACTACTCATTATATGAATCATTTCTGTCATATTCATTGGATGTGCTGTAACTCTGTTACGTTATTCATTCTGGCCACATGACATCTATTGCTTCTGTCCATCCGGGGAGAGGGATCCTCCTCTGCTGCTCTCCCTCAGGTTTCTTCCCGTTTTTTCCCTGTGAAAGGGTTTTTACTATCTTTATTGGGGGAGTTTTTCCTGATCCGATGTGAGGTCCCGGGACAGTGATGTCATGTGTACAGATTGTAAAGCCCTCCGAGGCAAACTTGTATTTGTGATGTTGGGCTATATAAAATAAACTGAATTGAACTTGAGGTCCTGGAAAATGATGGAGCCCAGGAAGCAGAAGGACTCAGAATAAACCTAATGCAGTACCAGGGCTCTCAAGTTTTTAAGACAGGTAAGAGTGACATATCATCATCATCATCCTCCTCCATTAAATAGCCTAGAGTTTTTTTTCAGCGTGAGAAATACGATGTGTGGCGGGAGGGCGTGACTTAAGACCGAAATGCGTGACAGTCACACTCAATGCGTGACACTGCAGTACTGTAATTATAATTCCTAGCTTCAGGGTCTAATATTCCGTTTTTGTTGCGATGATTAAACTTTGATCATTGTGGGGGCTAAAATGTGTGCTGACGTGTGTTTCTATTGTTTAGTACACCTCATTTATACCGAACATAAACAACTTTCTGTAGGAGGCAATACAGACTCAACACCTCTTTGATGCTGTGCATAATTGACCTTCTGTCTGTCTTGGGTGCTTTGGCAATCACACCTCCTCTGCACTTCCTACAGCGGAAACATACTTTTTCTTTCCATTTAAATGAAGCGAAGTCTGCGTTCTTCTTTTTCTCTGCCCATCCCGAGACTTTACTGTGGTGGCACACCAGACTGCGTCAGACTCCGAACACTTAAACAGTTATCTTCACTGAGCACCTCTCTGTAGCAGTCATTTCTTTTTAAAGGTGGCAGGTGTTGTGTATTGTTATTCAATTGTGTTTGTTCCCTCGGGGGCATCCGTCGTGCCCCACTGTTAACCCGCGTAGAATGCTGGGTACTTTGTCCTGTGAAAGATAGTAAAGGAATGCACGTTATTTGAAACCACCGTGTCATGTCATATTATTAGTTATGAGTTTAGAGTGTGCTCTATCACAAAACTGGCGATGAGGAAGAAACGTTCTCACGTTTGTGTTATTTTCGGTGAAAAGTCTGAGTTTAATTCTTTTTCTTTTCGCGGTAAAAAGACGCGAAGAAAACGAGGAGGTAGCTAGTAAAGAGTGAAGCTAGCTAGCTTCCAACGGCACGTCGGCGAATGAGGGGAAGTTCGCCGCGGGAGAAAAATAAATCTCCGCGAGTGTTGAGAGAAAAAGGGCAGTGAGTAAAAGTGAGACACTGGTTGGAAATATAGGACCATTTGATGAATCGGTGGAACAATGGAGTTCTTACACGGCACGTTTTGAGTACTTTGTGTTAGCTGATGACATCAAAACAGATGTGATTGTGCCAACCTTTTTGACTGTCATCAGAGGAAAAACTTCCAATCTCCTGCGCAGCCTAGTAACACCTGAAAAGCCTGGTGACAGATGTTATGATGAAATAGTGGCTACTTTAAAAGCACATTATTCTCCCAAACCACTGATCATTGCTGAGAGATTCAGATTCCACAAGAGAAATCAAGAGGAGGGAGAGTCAATCTCACAGTTTGTGGCTGTACTGAAACAGTTATCAGAACACTGTGAATTTGGACGTTCTCTAAATGACACTATACGGGATAGGTTAGTGTGTGGCATGCGCAGTGGGGCAATTCAGAAATGCCTTTTGACAGAGAGTAACTTAACATTGCAGAAAGCAATAGAAGTGAGTACTTCAATGGAAATGGCAAACAAAGATGCACAGCAGCTAAGTACATCAACCCAAGTGCATAAGGTGTCTACAGATCTCAGGTACAAAACTGTAGGCGGCAAACCATGCTATCGCTGTGGGAAACCAGGGCACCAAGCAGAGGAGTGTTTGTGCAAAGACTTAGATTGCAGAAGCAAAAAAAAAAAGCAAAAAGGGACAGTCAACCAAAAATACTGAACAAAGGAAAAGTGACTTCAGGAAGTACAAAAAGAAAGTGCACAAACTGGAATACACAGAGGAAGACCAAAGTGACACCCCATCTGAAGAGGAAGAGTCTGTGCATGTTTTGTTTTTTTCAGATGAAAAGCATGGATACTGGGTGACACCGCTACTGGATGGAAAGGCAGTACAGATGCAAGTGGACACAAGAGCAGCTGTATCCTTGGTGTCTGAGGTTGTATACGAGGAGAAACTAAGTCACCTCACACCACAGCCAACGAAGATCACGCTGAAAACGTACACTGGTGAGCCTGTACCAGTGATAGGGAATCGTGACTAACAGTGAAGCTCAAAGAACAGGAGGTAAAGCTACCACTCTACATTGTGAAGGGCAGTCACCCAGCATTGTTAGGACGCACAAGGCTGGAAAAGATCAAATTAAACGGGCAGGAAATCCATATGATGGCAAAAGTTGAGGACATAAACCTACAAGGAATATTGAGGAAACATGCTGAAGTGTTCAAGGGAGAACTTGGTAGTATGAAGGACATTACAGTTAAATTGACTGTGAAACCAAACAGCAAGCCTAAATGCTTCAAAGCCAGGCCTGTCCCATACGCCATAAAACCAAAAGTTGAAGCTGAACTGGACAAACTAGTCAAGAGTGAAGTACTAGAACCAGTAAGTTAGTGAATGGGCTACACCAGTTGTTCCAGTCCTGAAGAAAGACGAATTCATCAGACTTTGTGGCGACTTCAAAGTCACTGTGAACCCGGTCTTGACAGCTGAACAATATCCATTGCCCCTCATTGACGATCTGCTTGCTGGTTTAGCTGGAGTACAGAAATTCAGTAAGATATACTTATGTCAGGCTTATATTCAGATGCATGTTGACGAAGACTGCAATGGGAAAATATGTATATGCTGTATTTAAATATACATTCATTGATTGAACATGGGTTTAATAATGTGTATGTTCAAGTAAGACGTGGAGAAACTGATAACATAGGGGTTGAAGGTACTCAAGTTCAAACCAGCTGATAAGAACTCTAAGATGCTGACTATGGTAAAAGGACGTTCAAAGGTACACATCACGCAGAATCGATTAACGAATATGCTGATGTAAGAACACCGTCATCTTTCTATACATGATCTGATGTATGTAGAGACAGTGGATTGGTTGAAAATATAATATAGGATTAGGTCAAAGTACAAGACACGTGGAAGATCTTCAATGTATATGGTGACGTGGAACACACAGTTCAATGTATATCACATGTGGTATAGAGGGAACCAATGAGAGATGAGATGGGTCTTAAAAGGATGGTCATTTGGAAAGTATATAACTGACTGTCAAATTGATGAGTGTGGTTGAAAAATCCTGACAGACATCGATGATTCGTGGCTGTTAAGATTTCTCCCTGCTTGCGCAAGCATGAATAAACGAACGGAGCCATTTTGTTTTGACCGGAGAAACTCTGTCCGTTTGTCAGATTTTGATTGAAACCTTTGAACTCTCCACGCGAGACATAGAATTATTTCCATTACAAGACTCACAAGAACTGTTGACCATAGTGACTCACAAAGGACTGTTCAGGTACAAGAGGCTTCTCTTTGGGATCACCTCAGCCCCGGCCTTGTTCCAGAGAGCTATGGACCAGATACTGAGTGGGCTCACCGGTGTCCAGTGTTTTACTTCGATGACCTTCTCATCACAGGTAAAGACGAACAGGAGCACAGGAGAACCTTGACGCCGCACTACAGAGACTGGAGGAGTACGGACTGCGGGTCCGGACGGACAAATGTGAGTTTTTCCAATCTTCAGTTGAGTACCTGGGCCACATTATCGATGGTGCTGCGCTGCACAAGGCACCATCTAAGGTAAAAGCTGTTGAGGAAGCTCCATCCCCACAAAACGTGAGTCAGCTGAGATCATTCTTGGGACTACTGACGTACTACGCAAAGTTTGTGCCGAACCTATCAAACATACTAAAACCACTGTATGAACTTTTTAACAAAACCATACAGTGGAAGTGGTCAGACAGATGTGACGAAGCTTTTAAGGAAGCTAAAAGAGCCTTAGTCCATTCAGAAGCCATCACCCACTTTAACCCCGACTTGCCATTACAATTAGCGTGTGGCGCATCGCCTTATGGTGTTGGTGCTGTGATCTCACACATAATGCCATCAGGTGAAGAAAGGGCAATTGCTTTCGCATCACGGACTTTGAGCAAAGCAGAGAGCAATTATGCACAGATAGAGTGTGAAGCACTCTATAATCTTTGGAGTAAAGAAATTTCATCAGTTTCTGTTCGGAAAATGATTCACGCTGCTAACAGACCATAGACCACTCACCTCCATCTTTGGTCCCCACACTGGAAAGCGATGGGCATTACTGTTGTCTGCTCACCAGTATGACATAAAGTACAGAAGAGCTGAGCAGCACCGGAATGCAGACGGCCTCTCAAGGCTTCCCTTGCCCAGAGAAAGTGACCTCAAACCTGGGTAAAGTCAGACCATGTGTGCCCTGGAAGTCATCTTCCGCCAAATGACCGCTAAGTTCCCAAGTGTCCCTGGTACTTTGCTAGTGGGACTTCTTTGTCCAATGCAGTTGGAGAGGGTCGTGTACCCAGAGAATGTGACCTTAAACCTGGGTAAAATGTGACAAAGTATGCCCTGTAAGTCATCTTCCCCCAAATGACCGTTGACCTGAGCATCAGAGCATAGGGATCAAAGCATATAACCTTGAGATCACTGCATAGAATCAGAGCAAGATTTATCTCATTCATTCTTTATCAGAACCTGAGGATCAGAGCATATAACCTTGGGCTCAAAGCATAGAACCTCAAGAGCAATGCATAGAACCCTGATGTCAGAGCAAGATGTATTTCATTCTTTCTTTCTTAGAACCTGAGGATCAGAGCATAGAACCTTGAGATCAAAGCCTAGAACCCCTGATGTCAGAGCATACAACTTAGTCTTAGGAATGTGTCTCTTTCTTTTATTTTCACAAATGTACAAGGCTCAGCCAAATGGCAAAGCCTGTCAACAATAGGTTCAACTCATTGGTGTTCCTCTCCACGGAAGTCTTTAGTAAAAGGCGAAAGACTTGTGCATTATGAAGAGAAACCAAAGTAAGTATTGCCCTCTTGTCAAGAGCAGCAGGTCATGTAGTCGTCCCAGTCAAATGTCTCACGGTGCTCCTCGGTTGATGTGCCGTGTTCAAAAATAACAGGACGCAGCCCATTACCATGGCCATTTTTTAAAGAGGGCACTCCCCCACATTTTAAAGAGAGCAACAGTGCCCATTGGACAGTTGTTGTCCCTTCCAGTAGAGGGGCATCAGTAGCAGGTACACAGGCCCTTTGTTTGACACATGTCCTGAAGACCGACAGCGACTTGTATCGTTGATGACAGAATCAAAGTCAACAACAGACTGCTTCATTGGATTGATGTTTTGTTGTGCACAAGGCATTTGAAGGGTGCACCGTTCCCAGCAATACTGCAATACCGGGTCAATGCATGGAGTGAACGGAGCAAGCCCCTTTTTCATCTCCCAAGGCTAAAAATCTGCTTAATAAGATATCCTCATATAGAGGACATATCAGATATTAAACTGATAAGAACAGATTTTTTTCATTTTTTTTTTTTTTATTATGAAAGTTCTTTTACTCAAATCTACTACATTCACATGATCTTGACATTCTCAGGAACAAAATTGGCACAAACCCAACAAAACTCAAAACTTCCATCAATACATACAATTACATTACACACATGTAATCAACTCACAATGATGATACTATATCCTCGAGGAATGGCCCAATAATCCTATGCCTCCCCTTAAGTACTTCACCATCTCCACCCAAACCCTCCTTTCCATCTTTCCAGGGCAGCGTGCTTCCCCCACTTCCTGATGTCCTTTTCAACCCTCCCCTTTATCTCCATTTCAACCCTGCTCACCACCCCCTCCACACTGCTGTCCTTGTTTTTACTCACAAGGTCTTGCCTTGCCCCCCACAAACCCCTCTTAACAAGGCTTATAATCAGCCAGGTAAGGAACATTGTGCTTCCTAGGCCTACCCCTTTTTCCACCCTCGTTAAGGTCATTTTGAACCCTGGGACTAATTGCACTAGCCATGTTCTTGCTCTCCCCCACACCTCCCTGGCAAAGGGGCAATCCCACATGACATGTCTGATGGTCTCCCGCTGCCAGGTACTGAGAAACCTTTCACACCCGGGTCAGCCCGAATTGCTGCCGCTAGGGGCTCCATGTACAGGATGTAGAGCAGTGGTGAGAGCGGACACCCCTGCCTTACCCCTGCGTGTAGACTGAAGCTATCCCCTAGGTGGCCGTTAACTGAAACCATGCTCCTCACCCCTGTATACAAAACCTGCAACAATCCTAAAAAAACCTGACTGAAACCTAACCCCCCGAGATCAGACGAGATCGGGCGTGATCAGAGTGGTGTGGCCGTAAGCGAAAGCTGAGCCTACCAAAGGGAGTTTGATTGACCTGGAGTGATAATGATCAGGTGTGAAAATAGCTTACAGCACTTGGTTTTCCCAGGCGGTCTCCCATCCAAGTACTGACCAGGCCCAACCCTTCTTAGCTTCCGAGATCAGACGTGATCAGAGTCCTGTGGCCGTAAGCGAAATCTGAGCCTACCAAAGGGAGTTTTATTGACCTGGAGTGATAATTATTGTCGGGTTCTCTTAATAACGTGCGTGAGACAGACTGTGTAGTAAAGCCAACATGTTTATTCCGAGCTCACCCCGTGTCTCAACCCCCGCCCCACACATTGACTCCCTCCTCTTATTGGTCTCTGGCCTCCCAACCTAGAGCTGTCATGAGTAACATTGAACAGTACCACATCTTCCCTTTCAAGATAACAAAGAATAAACTGTTGATCCCATCAGACCATTCGAACCCTGTAAGGAAAACAATGTTAGGCATTTTGGTGAGCATTGGAACTAGTATGAAACAAGTGTATTAATTAAACAACTGCAGTTCCCTGAATTCTCACATCGTAACATCACGTGTTTTAACTAACCTTATTAACTTCAACTAAGCCTTCCCATGACCATGACACCATAACACAACAATAACTCAACATATATTTCAAAGATTTCATATCTGTTCACAAGTTAAGCCTATCGGGCTTAATGATGGCTCTCCCAGACCTAGTTCTGAGAGTGGGAGACTGTGCAGGTAACACTGGAGGTGTCGCAGCAGGTGACATGGAAGCCTGCTCTGACGTGTGCTGCTGTGGTGATGTCCTCTCTTGTGTAGGCTCCTGTAGAGGTATCAGATGCAGACGGTTACGTCTCACCACCCCCTGAGGTACATCCACCAAATAAGATCTAGGAGTAGAGTGTTTCTGGATCACAGTTCCCGACGTCTTAGCGTTGGTGACCCATACATGTTCTCCTGGTGACAAGACGCTGTGCATTTTTGCACGGTGGCGCCTGTTGAAATGTGCAGCATCTGACATCCTCTTCTCCTTTTCCTTCCGAGCCAGTGCGCAGCTGTCAGGCAGTGCAGGGTCCAGATGAGAGGGAACAGTTGGCACCGTGGTGCGTAAACGTCGGCCCATGAGAAGCTGAGCCGGGCTGTATCCATTCTGAAGAGGAGTGGCTCTATAAGCGAGTAGAGCCAGGTAGGGGTCATCTGCCTTCTTTAGAAGGTTTTTCACCGTCTGGACTGCCCGTTCTGCTTCTCCGTTGCTTTGCGGGAACCTTGGGCTGCTGGTGACATGTTTGAATCCGTATGCAGCTGCAAACAAGGCGAAGGCCTGTCCAGAAAACTGAGGTCCGTTATCTGACATCATTACCTCCGGGATGCCATGGCGAGCGAAGATTGCCTTTAGATGAGTGACGATGTCGGTGGACCTGGTGTGGGATAAGAGAGCAATCTCAATATATCTCGAGAAGTAGTCGACGACAAGTAAGTACGTCTTACCAAGCAGTTCAAAGAGGTCCGCCCCCAACCTCTGCCATGGTCGGTCAGGGTGCTCTGCGGGCATGAGCGGCTCATTGTGATTGTGTCTCTCTTGTATGCATGTTCTGCATTTGAGTACCATGTCATTTATCTGCTGACCAAGTCCCGGCCACCATACAGACTGGCGTGCGCGCGCTTTACATTTCACGACACCTTGGTGTCCTTCATGCAGCTTGGCCAGCACATCGTTCCGCAGCGTTGCAGGTATGACCAGCCGTGAGTCTTTTAGGAGCAACCCGTCTTCCACTGTGAGTGTGGCTCGCTCTAGCCAGTAGTTTTTCAGCACCGATTCCTGTTTGTCATGCGCTGGCCATCCTTCTCTGCACAGCATCATGACCCGTGAGCAGACATTGTCAGCATTGAGCTGCTCTTTCAGATTTTCTATGTATGAGGGGCTGGCAGGCAGATTTTCAATGATACAGTCCACATATATGTTTGTGCTCTCCATCAGTTCGTTTTCATCTGGGGACATGCTTGCTTTCACAGGCGAGCGTGACAGTGTGTCTGCTGTCCAGAGTGACTTCCCTGGCACATGTATAATTGTGTATGAGTAGCGCATGAGCCTCATTCTGAAGCGCTGGATTCTTGGCGGCAGAAGATCGAGTGCTTGGGCTCCAAGAAGACTGAGAAGAGGCTTATGGTCGGTCTCCAGGACGAAATGCTTTCCCAGGAGGTAATCCCGGAACCGTTCACAGGCCCATGTGAGGCCCAGAGCCTCCTTTTCCACTTGTGCATAGCGTTGCTCCGTTGGAGAAAGTGACCGCGATGCATAAGCCACAGGACTCCATTCACCGTTCACCTTCTGGAGAATAACGCCTCCCAAGCCATACGAAGATGCATCGGCTGATACTTTAGTGTCCCTGTTTGGGTCATACATGGCCAGCACTGGAGGAGAAGTAAGTGCCTCCTTCAGCTCCTTAAACGCCATTACCTGGTCCGTGTCCCACACCCAGCAGTTCTTTTTCGAGAGGAGGTCGCGGAGTGCTTTGTCTTTTTCCGCCAGCTGAGGAATGAATTTCCCCAGCTGGTTGACCATGCCGAGAAAACTCCTCATCTCACTCACATTTGTGGGCTCCTTCATCTCCGTGATAGCCTCCGTCTTCTTCGGATCGGGCCGGATGCCCGTGGCTGAGATGATGTGGCCCAAAAAGGCCATCTCGCTCTTGGAGAGGTCACACTTTTCCACATTCAGGGTGATGCCTGCTTTCTCTACTCTTTGTAGCACAGCATGGAGTCGAGTGTCATGCTCGTCTTGGTCCCGCCCCCACACCAGTAAGTCATCAATGTGGCAGACCACACCCTCCAACCCCTCTATGACTTCCGCCATCATGCACTGAAAGTGTTCAGGTGCCGAGTTGATGCCGAAGGGAAGGCGGTTAAAGTGGAACCGCCCGAAGGGTGTTATGAATGTGGTGTACATGACTGACTCTTCTGCTAAGGGGATCTGCCAGAACCCCATGTTAGCATCCAATTTACTGAACACCTTTGCTCCGGCTAGCATTCCAAGGGACTGATCCACAGACGGCAGAATGTACTTTTCACGGCACACATACCCATTCAAGCCAGTATAATCCACACACAGTCTCAGTCGTGTACTGTTTTTCTTTGGTACGACCACGATTCCGGCACACCAGTCTGTTGGCTCCTCCACACGGCTGATGACGCCCAGCTTCTCCATTCGCTGGAGCTCTTCCTTGACTTTCCCCACCAGCGGCAGGGGAATTCTCCTAGGGGTTTTCAGAGAGAAAGGCACAGCATTTGGTTTAAGTTTTATGTGATATGCCCGTTTCACCTCACCTAGCCCACTGCACAGTCTAGGGTACGTCGACTTGAGAGTGTCCACATCTATGCCGTCAACACGTTTGAGCAGGCCAAGGGCTGTAATGGCTGGAAATCCAAGCAAAGGCGTACTCAGATTTTTAACCACATAAACCTTCTGCATGGACTGTTTGACTCCACTTCTCAGCTGCATACTGGCGAACCCTGACACATCC
>NC_136598.1:1302528-1380028 GCF_910589615.1 Taurulus bubalis | reverse complement strand
AAAAATGACAATTCGACTACATTAACATGGGCAAAATAGTTAGTCTAATTGTCAGTGGCAATTGACAATTAGACTAAGTATTCGGCCCATGTTAATGTTGTCTAATTGTCATTTTGTAAGTAATCGATGCTCCTTATAATTCAAAAAATGACAATTCAACAGTCTTTTAATTCAAATTAATTACTTTAAAACCACTTAGAGATGTGGATTCTTTTCCTAAATTAAGAGGGGCTTCTCAACATACATACCCTCAAATCTGGGGCCAAAAGCTGCAAGTTAAAGGGTCGAAAGTCCAATGTGTAAAAAGTGACGAAAATAACCATATATTTGTGCTTTTTTTTGGTTATCTAAGACCCTCAGAGCCCTGCTGATCTAAGTCCCAAGCCCCTGTTTTTTTCTAAGTGCCCAGAGCCCTGGTAATCTAAGTCCCAGGTCCCCGGTTATCTAAGAACCTTAGAGCCCTGGTGATCTAAGTCCCAAGCCCCTGTTTTTTTCTAAGTGCCCAGAGCCCTGGTAATCTAAGACCCTCAGAGCCCTGGTGATCTAAGACCCTCAGAGCCCTGGTGATCTAAGACCCTCAGAGCCCTGGTGATCTAAGTCCCTCAGAGCCCTGGTTATCTAAGACCCAGACCAGGTCTGCTAAGTCTGGTCCTACAGGGGCTCCTGATGACTCAGCTGTACCCAGACAAGGAGCACTAAGTCTGGGTACAGGCCTGGACCTGCACGGGGGTCCTTATCACTTTGGTGGGACCCGGACCAGGTCTGCCAAGTACCTCATAAAGGTCTTGGTCCTACAGGGGCTCCTGATGACTCAGCTGCACCCAGCCAAGGAGGACTTGGTCTGGGTACAGGTCTGGACCTGCACAGGGGTCCTTATCACTTTTTTGGGACACCGGACCAGGTCTGCCAAGTACCTCATAAAGGTCTTGGTCCTACAGGGGCTCCTGATGACTCAGCTGTACCCAGACAAAGAGCACTAAGTCTGGGTACAGGTCTGAGACCTGCACAGGGGTCCTTATCACTTTGGTGGGACCCAGACCAGGTCTGCTAAGTCCATTATAAAGGTCTTGGTCCTACAGGGGCTCCTGATGACTCAGCTGCACCCAGCCAAGGAGGACTTGGTCTGGGTACAGGTCTGGACCTGCACAGGGGTCCTTATCACTTTGGTGGGACCCCGGACCAGGTCTGCCAAGTACCACATAAAGGTCTTGGTCCTACAGGGGCTCCTGATGACTCAGCTGCACCCAGACAAGGAGCACTAAGTCTGGGTACAGGTCTGGACCTGCACGGGGGTCCTTATCACTTTGGTGGGACCCGGACCAGGTCTGCTAAGTCCGTTATAAAGGTCTTGGACCTCCAGGGTGGTCTCATTGACTCAGCTGTACCCAGCCAAGGATACCATCCAGTCTGGTTGCGATAGGGGGGCTTCTCAACATAGATAGCATCCAATCTGGAACCGATAGCTGTAGTTGACATCTGGAAAAGCTTCACAATGAGACATAGATATCTCGAATCAGCGTTTAATGGCGAACATTTTGGACCCAATACCTCAGGAACAATTTAAAAAACACACTTGGACTTTGCCACGTGTGGCCGAATTTTCAAATCAATGATCCTTATAATTCAAAAAATGACAATTCGACGACATTAACATGGGCCGAATACTTAGTCTAATTATCAGTGGCAATTGACAATTAGACTAAGTATTCGGCCCATGTTAATGTCGTCGAATTGTCATTTTGTAAGGAATCAATGATCCTTATAATTCAAAAAATGACAATTCGACTACATTAACATGGGCAAAATAGTTAGTCTAATTGTCACAGTCAGTGATCCTTATAAATCAAAAAATTACAATTCGACTACATTAACACGGGCAAAATAGTTAGTCTAATTGTCACAGTCAGTGATCCTTATAATTCAAAAAATGACAATTCGACTACATTAACATGGGCAAAATAGTTAGTCTAATTGTCACAGTCAGTGATCCTTATAAATCAAAAAATGACAATTCGACTACATTAACATGGGCAAAATAGTTAGTCTAATTGTCACAGTCAGTGTTCCTTATAAATCAAAAAATTAAAATTCGACTACATTAACATGGGCAAAATAGTTAGTCTAATTGTCACAGTCAGTGTTCCTTATGAATCAAAAAATGACAATTCGACTACATTAACATGGGCAAAATAGTTAGTCTAATTGTCACAGTCAGTGATCCTTATAAATCAAAAAATGACAATTCGACTACATTAACATGGGCAAAACAGTTAGTCTAACTGTCACAGTCAGTGATCCTTATAATTCAAAAAATGACAATTCGACTACATTAACATGGGCAAAATAGTTAGTCTAATTGTCACAGTCAGTGATCCTTATAAATCAAAAAATTACAATTCGACTACATTAACATGGGCAAAATAGTTAGTCTAATTGTCAGTCAGTGACAATTAGACTAAGTATTCGGCCCATGTTAATGTAGTTGAATTGTCATTTTGTAAGGAATCAGTAATCTTCATAATTCGTAAAAAAGACAATTCAACAGTCTTTTAATTCAAATTAATTACTTTAAAACCACTTAGAGATGTGGATTCTTTTCCTAAATTAAGAGGGGCTTCTCAACATACATTCCCTCAAATTTGGGGCCAAAAGCTGCAAGGCCTCCAAAACAGTCACAACGTGTGACCTTTGACCCCAATTCCTTCTGTTTTTTGACAAGTGTGAAAATTGCAATAATTTCCTAAATATTAATTTTTAAACTCCCATTTTTCTCACAGACACTCAGGACAGTGCCTACAATGAGGTCATTGGGTTAATATTGTTCAGATTGAAGGTCATTTTTTTCTAAGCATGTCAGAGCTTAGCTTTCCTTTTAAAGGTGTGGCCACTATCAAATGGGTTCCAACCATGTACTTTATACCACTCTAGCCCCCAAATTCACACTTTCAAAGGTGAAAAACTCCCTTAGAAAAAGGTCCAAACTGCTTGAAACTTGGTGGGAACATTGCTCCGGAAGCCTTAAATGACATACTAAAAGCACAAGTCTTTAGACCCTCTAGAAAGCTAACTTCCGGTAGCAGCATGCTAGCTAGCTAAAACCAGTAGAGCATGTGACAATTAGACTAACTATTTTTCCCATGTTAATGTCGTCGAATTGTCATTTTTGAATTATAAGGATACTTGAGTCCTTACTCAAATTTATTCCAATTGTCAGTTGAGAAATCTTGAGACCAGTCTTTTAATTCAGAAAAAATACTTTACATGAACTTAGAGATGTGCATTCTTTTCCTAAATTAAGAGGAGCTTCTCAACATGCATCCCCTGAAATTTGGGGCGAAACGCTACAAGGCAAGACCCCCTAATACAGGCCCAAAGTGTGAAATTTGACCCCAATTCCCTTACATTTTGTTAATGTAAAAAATGCAATAATTCCCTAAATATTAGTATTTAAACTCCCATTTTTCTCACAGACACTCAGGACAGTGCCTACAATGAGGCCATGAGGTTAAATCTCCTCTAAAACATTCACAAGAAGGAATTGGCCGGGTGCCAAACTCCCAAAATTATGCCAATTGTCAATGGCAAAATCTTGAAAAAGTCTTTTAATTCAAATTAATTACTTTAAAACCACTTAGAGATGTGCATTCTTTTCCTAATCAAAGAGGGGCTTCTCAACATACAGAATCTCAAATCTGGGGCCAAAAGCTGCAAGTTAAGGGCCCGAACCCGACCCTAACGACGTTGCCCTTTGATCTTTTTTGACAAGTGCAAAAATTGCAATAATCCTCTAAATATTAATATCTAAGCTCCCATTTTTCTCACAGACACTCAGGACAGGGCCTACAATGAGATCATGGGGTGAAATCCCCTTAAAAACAAGCAAAAGACTTAATTGGCAGCACAAAATCCACAATTTGTAGAGGGTCTTGGACTTAGCGAACCTGAGACCACCTGAAGAGTCTGGGCCGATCGGGGCTTTTTTTGTTCTGAACGTGCTAGAGCTTAGCTTTCTTTTTGAGGTTGTAGCCACTCCCAAATGGAGTCCAACCATGCCGGATGTGGCTCCGTAACCCTTAGCAACGCTGCGTGGGAGTGGCTTAAAGAACCCCGAAAAACACCAATTTCACTCCTTCAAAGGTTCATATCTCCTCAGAGAAAGATTGAAAGTGCTTGAAACTGGATGGGTCCATTGTCCTGGAAGCCCTGAATAGGATTCTAAAAGCACAAGTCTCTAGACCCTCTAGAAAGCTAACTTCCGGTAGCAGCATGCTAGCTACTTAAAACCAACTGGCCCTAGTAGAGCGTCCTCTGTTGTCCACCATACTCTAGTTTTGTGCAAAAAAGTGATTTTTGTGACCCTCTAGACAGCTAACTTCCGGTAGCAGCATGCTAGCTAGCTAAAACCATTAGCGCATGTGACAATTAGACTAACTATTTTGCCCATGTTAATGTAGTCGAATTGTCATTTTTGAATTACAAGGATTCTTGATTCCTTACTCAAAATGTGCTCAATCGTCAGAAATGGTCCCATACGGCAGTCAATTTTAAGAATGGTCATAATACATCACAGATTAGTTCTAAAGACTCCAGATTTTGCACAGACACTCTGCAAGGGGCCTACAATGAGGTCGTGGGGTTGATATTGCTCAGTTTGAAGGTAATTTTTTTCTAAACATGTCAGAGCTTAGCTTTCTTTTTCACGTTGTAGCCACTCTCAAATGGGGCCCAACCATGTCCTTTATACCACGCTAGCCCTTAGCATCGCTGCGTAGGAGTGGTTTAAAAACACCCAAAACACCCAAATTCACACATTCAAAGGTCAAAAGCTCCCTTAGAAAAAGTTCCAAAGTGCTTGAAACTTAATGGAACCATTGTCCTGGATGCCCTAAATGACATACTAAAAGCACAAGTCTGTAGACCCTCTAGAAAGCTAACTTCCGGTAGCAGCATGCTAGCTAGCTAAAACCAGTAGAGCATGTGACAATTAGACTAACTATTTTTCCCATGTTAATGTCGTCGAATTGTCATTTTTGAATTATAAGGATACTTGAGTCCTTACTCAAATTTATTCCAATTGTCAGTTGAGAAATCTTGAGACCAGTCTTTTAATTCAGAAAAAATACTTTACATGAACTTAGAGATGTGCATTCTTTTCCTAAATTAAGAGGAGCTTCTCAACATGCATCCCCTGAAATTTGGGGCGAAACGCTACAAGGCAAGACCCCCTAATACAGGCCCAAAGTGTGAAATTTGACCCCAATTCCCTTACATTTTGTTAATGTAAAAAATGCAATAATTCCCTAAATATTAGTATTTAAACTCCCATTTTTCTCACAGACACTCAGGACAGTGCCTACAATGAGGCCATGAGGTTAAATCTCCTCTAAAACATTCACAAGAAGGAATTGGCCGGGTGCCAAACTCCCAAAATTATGCCAATTGTCAATGGCAAAATCTTGAAAAAGTCTTTTAATTCAAATTAATTACTTTAAAACCACTTAGAGATGTGCATTCTTTTCCTAATCAAAGAGGGGCTTCTCAACATACAGAATCTCAAATCTGGGGCCAAAAGCTGCAAGTTAAGGGCCCGAACCCGACCCTAACGACGTTGCCCTTTGATCTTTTTTGACAAGTGCAAAAATTGCAATAATCCTCTAAATATTAATATCTAAGCTCCCATTTTTCTCACAGACACTCAGGACAGGGCCTACAATGAGATCATGGGGTGAAATCCCCTTAAAAACAAGCAAAAGACTTAATTGGCAGCACAAAATCCACAATTTGTAGAGGGTCTTGGACTTAGCGAACCTGAGACCACCTGAAGAGTCTGGGCCGATCGGGGCTTTTTTTGTTCTGAACGTGCTAGAGCTTAGCTTTCTTTTTGAGGTTGTAGCCACTCCCAAATGGAGTCCAACCATGCCGGATGTGGCTCCGTAACCCTTAGCAACGCTGCGTGGGAGTGGCTTAAAGAACCCCGAAAAACACCAATTTCACTCCTTCAAAGGTTCATATCTCCTCAGAGAAAGATTGAAAGTGCTTGAAACTGGATGGGTCCATTGTCCTGGAAGCCCTGAATAGGATTCTAAAAGCACAAGTCTCTAGACCCTCTAGAAAGCTAACTTCCGGTAGCAGCATGCTAGCTACTTAAAACCAACTGGCCCTAGTAGAGCGTCCTCTGTTGTCCACCATACTCTAGTTTTGTGCAAAAAAGTGATTTTTGTGACCCTCTAGACAGCTAACTTCCGGTAGCAGCATGCTAGCTAGCTAAAACCATTAGCGCATGTGACAATTAGACTAACTATTTTGCCCATGTTAATGTAGTCGAATTGTCATTTTTGAATTACAAGGATTCTTGATTCCTTACTCAAAATGTGCTCAATCGTCAGAAATGGTCCCATACGGCAGTCAATTTTAAGAATGGTCATAATACATCACAGATTAGTTCTAAAGACTCCAGATTTTGCACAGACACTCTGCAAGGGGCCTACAATGAGGTCGTGGGGTTGATATTGCTCAGTTTGAAGGTAATTTTTTTCTAAACATGTCAGAGCTTAGCTTTCTTTTTCACGTTGTAGCCACTCTCAAATGGGGCCCAACCATGTCCTTTATACCACGCTAGCCCTTAGCATCGCTGCGTAGGAGTGGTTTAAAAACACCCAAAACACCCAAATTCACACATTCAAAGGTCAAAAGCTCCCTTAGAAAAAGTTCCAAAGTGCTTGAAACTTGGTGGAACCATTGTCCTGGATGCCCTAAATGACATACTAAAAGCACAAGTCTGTAGACCCTCTAGAAAGCTAACTTCCGGTAGCAGCATGCTAGCTAGCTAAAACCAACTGATCCTTGAAGAGAGTCCTCTGTTGTCCACCGTGGCTGATTTAAAATATTAGTTTGGAATAATAGCAAATTTCCAACCTTTTCAAGCTTTTCAAGGTCATTCAAGGTCATTCAAGGACTTTCAAGGACTTTCAGATGATTTGAGGAATCTTTGTTCCAATTGCCACAAATGGCCCTAAACGTCACAATGCACTCCCACATTTGCATGAAACTAAATACTTTAGTCATATTGTCAGTATCGTTCCAATCCGTCACAGGATCAATTATTTGTAAATTGTCGCCCCCCGCAGGATTTCGTAGTTCAAAACACCCTCACGCCCCATTTGTCATTCGTGTGTCCATTTGCCAGTTTTGTTCCGAATCGACGCCATGTTAATATGTTCCATTTGTCACATTTTCCCAATTGTCAGAAATCGAAGACAGCGTGTCACATTTCTGACAATTAGAACACGGCCCAATGCAAAACGGCTGACAATTAGCACAAATTTTCCTTGCCAGGAACCAACCTCAGTGAGGACTCAGGTCAAATGGCAAACCCAGAACAGCTATTGGAGCCATTCCATGGATTTGAGCCATCATCACTGCAGCAACCTGAGAACATGGAAGGGGTTCCCTACTCACCTGAACCAGTGGGTGTGCCTACTCAGGGTACTGATGCACCCCCGTCTGGGCATACACCATCAGCACTCAGACTTAGAGACAGTGGAACTGTAGATTTGTCAGTAGGTCGTCATTACCCCACAAGAGAACGACGACCCCCTGACAGGTTGAACCTGTAGTCTAGAGGCTAACCTCCAACATTGGGGCAGAATACACCCCAAGGTTAAGTCTGGGAATTGAGGCAGTCTACCCTCTTTCCCTAGTTCAGAAAATGTTATTGTGTTAATTTGTTAAATGTTATTTTGTAACATTGTTTAAGTAAAAGGGGGCTGTTGTATTAAAATAAGAAAGTTTCTTCAAGGTTTAATACCGTTACAAAGAATAATCAATACAGTGAATATTACTTATGGCTATTTAAAAGTAAAGGGGGAGGAATGTTGTGTATTGTTATTCAATTGTGTTTGTTCCCTCGGGGGCATCCGTAGTGCCCCACTGTTAACCCGCGTAGAATGCTGGGTATTTTGTCCTGTGAAAGATACAGTAAAGAAATGCACGTTATTTGAAACCACCGTGTCGTGTCATATTATTATTAGTTATACGAGTATAGAGTGTGCATGATTTTATTTAATGGCTGCTGCTTGATTTTGCACACCTGAATTCTGAAAGCAACGAGCAGGAAATGGAGGGCAGCGGGTGAAGAGATGCTCCTGTAGCCAGCAGATCTCTCTGTCAAACTCTCCATAACAGCTAGAGTCCTTGAGCAAGACATCAAACCCCTGCTTGATCACTCACAACGAAGCCGTCTGCATAACATCAGTGCAAACTAATTCCCATGGCAGCCTGAACATTTTGTTGTGATGGCACTTCACGTAACCATCATCAGATGCTCTGACCTTACCTCCTGCGACGACCCCCATCTGTCAACAGTTTCCTTTGTGATGCAGGCAACCTGGCTTCCCCTGGGTTGGCCGCCAACATCTTGGCTCAAAATTGGAAGGTGGAGTCAAACATTGACGATGTTCGGCGCAGCAAAGCCACATGGAGGTGAAAGTGGGACCTGATGAGAGATTCAGTGACCCAAGTCTCCCTGTGCATCCTGTGGCGACAACAGTAAAGCCTCACAAACACGTCGATGCGACAGCCGGGTGACAATAAAAAAAAGGCTGAATTAATACATCTTTGAGAACTGAAATGGGCGGATTGAAGGAATAGGCTGTATTCTCATTCAACGGTTCATTTGATTTCTTACAAAAACATTAAACCCAATTGTTCATACGCGTCCGCTCGCTACACGCATAAGCTTTGCAAAATAAACTAAGATAAATTAAGGCAATTAAACTACTTGGTTAGGTTTGGGGAGGACAACGGTCCTGGCCGGGATTTAGTTTGACCCCTCCCTTGGCGTAGGTTTTTGCAGTCTTCATACTTCTTTGTTCATCACAACGTGGATTACATACAAATAGATTTGGTGGGATACCTACGAGTTACAACTTGAAGGAGGCCCAATTTTGCCAGGCAAAATGTATGAATCAGAATCAGAAACCGTTTATTGCCAGGAATGTTTGCACAAACGAGGAATTTAGTTAGGCGGAAGGTGCATACATTAGACATTAGACGAGACAAACAACAATCAACGACAGCAACAGTGCAATGATGTCTCAATCAGATAAGGATAAAGTGCTCAGACAACAGATAACATCCACCTGGCCCTATCATTATGGTGGATACTGTTATATTCACAGTGGCCTGGTCAGCAGTAATGCTGCTCTTTGGCACAGAGTGAAGACAAAATGATGAGGCTAAGATGTTATTTTTAGTGTTAGTGGTGAAACTTGGCCTCTCTGGAGCCACCAAAAGATGCCCATCCAACCCTCTCTTCTTGTCTCAATATCCCTTTTATTTATTTTCCCCCTCTATCCTCCTTTTGGACCGTTCTTATCTTTCCCCGTTTGTTTGTTTTTTATTTCCTTGTTCTTCTTTCATTCTTTCCCTACCTCCCTTTTCACTCCCCGTTTGTTTTTCCCTTACCTCCCGCTCTGTCACACTCCCTCCGGTCTCTGATTCACACTGCTTGGAACCCACCGCAGCGGCGAATGCTGTTATTGTGGAGCGTCAATGCTAATATGTGGTGTCTGTCCCCGTGGCAGACAGTGATAAGATTTACACAGGCGCCAGACACGCCGGCTCAGCTCTAGCCAGCGGTTGGCACCGCTATAAAGAATGCTGAGTACCACATCAGTGCTAATATGAAAAGCTTGGCCCGGGTGGTAAACAGTTGGTGACATATTTCCATACACAGAGGACCTGGCACCGTTATCGAAATCGTTGGCTCGGTTATAAAGACATTCAAGAGAGAGCAGGGTTAGATTTGTGCCGGTGTAATGTAGAAAATGCGCCCCTCTGGCGAGCCTGCAATGCTGCAGCTCATGATAATAAAGGGAAATAAAACATTTACATGTTAAGAGCGTTCTTTTCCTTTGAAAAGAAAGTAAGCTGAAAGCTCTCAATACACATATCAGTGTTGTTAAGGCTCTCGGTGTTGGTTTAATTTGTGATAGTTCTGCCATGTGGGGGGTTTGATGCCGAGTAACGTTTTAGGGGACGGGGCTTCACCTCTCTGCTGAACCAGTGCTTCCTAGTGAACAAAGACAGATTTATTAAAGAGTAACGCAGTAAAGCTGTGTTTTATTGCCCTCTGACCTCAACCAGCCACCGTAAATGGGAACCAGTGGCCAATAGAGGGCCATGGGGCCTGGCCCCACCCACCTTCAGCCACCCCAAAAAAAAAAAATATATATTAATTATAAAAATTATAATAATATTAAACTATACAAATTGTCAATATTTGTGTTTAACTATGGAATATACCCAGTAATATTTTTAAAATAGGATATCTGCGCAAAATATGCTTTTCCTGCTTGTCCTCTCCGCTGCTAGTGCACGTCTCTGCTGCGCCGTGCACGTGCCAAAGACGGGTCTAATGAGCAGTTTAGCCAACCACTGATTAAAGATATAAATGAATGACATACAGCAGCCGAATGTGAAGCGGCAGGGATGAGAGTTAGCACCTCCAAATCTGAGGCCATGGTGCTCTGCCGGAAACCGGTGGATTGCTCCCTCCAGGTGGGGACAAACTGCCTACCCCAAGCGAAGGAGTTCAAGTATCTCGGGGTCTTGTTCACGAGTGAGGGTAAAGTGAAGCAGGAGAACGACAAGCGGATCGGTGCGGCTGCAGCTGTAAAACAGGCGCTGTACCGGTCCGTCTTGGTGAAGAGGGAGCTGAGCCGGAAGGCAAAGCTCTCCATTTACTGGTCGATCTACGTTCCAACCCTCACCTATGGCCACGAACTCTGGGTCGTGACCGAAAGAACGAGGTCTCGGATACAAGCGGCCGAAATGAGCTTCCTCCGTAGGGTGCCCGGGCTCAGCCTTAGAGGGGGGGTAAGGAGCTCGGACATCAGGGGGGAGCTTGGAGTTGAGTCGCTGCTCCTTCGTGTCGAAAGGAGTCAGCTGAGGTGGTTCGGGCATCTAGGGATGCCTCCTGGACGCCTCTCATTAGAGGTTGTCCAGGCACGTCCAACTCGTAGGAGACCCCCGGGGAAGACCAAGGACATGCTGGAGGGATTATATCTCCCGGCTGGCCTTGGAACGCCTCGGGATCCCCCAGAATGAGCTGGAAAGTGTTGCGGGTGAGAGAGAAGCCTGGGTCGGCCTGCTGAGCCTGCTGCCACCGCGACCCGACCCCGGATAAGCGGCTGATAATGGATGGATGGATGGATGGATGAATGAATGACATACAATTTATCCAATCAGCGCCCTAAAAAGACTTCCGGGAGAGCCAAACTCAGTTGGCCCAAGGCTGCGCTGTCTCTCTGTCTCATCAGGGCAGACAAGGCACGCGCCACCCATTATAATAGGGGTCTCAAACTCAATTTGGCTTGGGGCCACCGCTGGTATTGTGATCTCATCGGAGGGTCACACAGAAAGCGCAATTTTTTTTTTTACAATTACAACATATTTCCGTCATAAAAAAGGCAACCAGCAGTTTCTATACATTTTTATAATAGTTTTTAACAGTGCAAATATATTTGATTTTTTAAAATAACTTATTGAAACTTTACCGAACCAACAAATGCAAAACCTGAATACATTTGTACTTTATTCTATTTCTTGCCAGACACCTGACAGCTGAGCCACATTGACCCTAAACCAGGTCACAGTGAAACCCTGAACCAGATCATAGTATAGAAACCCTGAACCAGTTCATAGTATAGAAACCCTGATCCAGGTCACAGTGAAACCTGATCCAGGTTCATGATGGACATCACTAAGCCTGGACCTGTACTTGCATTTATTAAAGTTCATAGAGGAGAAAGGTTTCTCACAGATATATGCTTCCAAAAAGGTACATGACCCGACTGATCACTTTTGTCAGCTCAGGGAAGGATGGAGGCAATTCACACAGAGGAAAACCAGACATGATGGACCATTTCTGAGTTTAGCTTTTAGATCTCTGCTGCAAGTCAATAAGTTCCATTTGCAACAGACTCGGGACTGAGAAATGATTTCATACTACAGATCAAGCTTCATGGGGTGTGTGCACATGAAACATTAATATTACAACAGTTTTTGTTTTCAAACAAAATATTTACTATATATATATATATATATATATATATATATATATATTTGAGTCAAAATATGTTCTATAGAAAAACAAACTATTTACAATGTTTCCACAATGTGCATGTTTCAGTTTCGTTTTTTCAAGAACAGTTTTCAGAACAAGAACAACATATGTACTCTGTATGTATGTGTGTACTGTGTACTCTGTATGCATGTGTGTGTGTACTATGTACTCTGTATGCATGACACTGTCTGACCAAAGAAATATGCCTCACTTTAAAATCCACAAACAACAGGATACAAGAGGCTACATATGGTTGGGACATTCAGGTCAAACAGCATAACACATTGAAAATAGGCTTTGGGAAACATGAGACCCCACTAAACCAAATGTTTAAGAACAAAACCAGCTTGTTATAGGAATCATTGTAGTGGTTTAAGAAAGATAGAAACATAAATGGTACTTTTGGTGATTGGACGCTGCAGCTGAGCGGACTGATCGCTGGAGTTTCATACTAGAGTGAAGACGATCACAGATTAAACTCAAGTTATATATTAAATCTGTTAAATTATTCACCATCTGGTTAAATGTGTTCATTGTAGGTCTGAACCACAAAAGGACCACAAACTACTGTCTTCTAAGATTGAATATGTTGTTTCCCTCAATAACTTGTATTATGTATGTCATTAAAATCAGAGAGCTGGAGAGAGGAAACACTTTTTACAACACGTAATGAAGAGAAACTATATTTATATTGTGGATTATTTTATAATGATGTCACAATCAGACTCATTCCGCCAGTAGAAATGGATCCTGCGCATATAAGCAGGACACATCACAGTATATAAATACTCAATGCAGATTATTAAACAGTAACAGACGACAGAGAAAACATCTCCACTCTGACACTCATGATAACTGTGTCTTTATTAATGTAAGTAGTAGTTTAACACCATTAAATCAACTATTTTAAGTGTATTTTTATTGGAATGTTCGCTAAAAACTCTCTGGACAAAACTCCGTCAGCTGTTAAAGCGACTAACAGCTGATCAGATGTGATCCGCTGTCAGTCGGTCGCAGTCATCAGAAACCTACATCGCTTCACGTGACGCTTCAGAGGAAAGGACGTCTCATGTCTATTAAAACATATTTCCTCGCGTCTTCTCTCCACGCTTGGTTAAGGGAAACGGGGATGCAATTTAGAGACTTGGGACGTATCCTGTCATAGACTGTACATGCAGGAAGTGTCGTGTGACTCGCGCGCCACTAAAAGAAAACTTTTCGGACTGGTAAAAATGTCTTGAGTAACGTAGGAACGCGCGTTACTGAGGTCTAGTAAAGTAGTGTAGTTACCAATATTTTGAGTGTAATGCGTTACTTTACTTCGTTACCTATAATAGTAATTACGTTACTGTAATCCGTTACTTTGTAACTCGTTACCCCCAACACTGATCACTACCTGGTCACAAGCCTCTCAAACAACCATACAACCCATCATATCACTCTATAACCAGACATTACAAGTAATGGACAAAAAAACAATGAGGTGGCACCACTGTCAGATCTTGAAAAACAACATGTTCAGCTTTGAAAGCTTCATAAACTATTCAAAATTAAAACTTATTTTCAAATGCCTACATGGTAACGCTCCTTCCCTCCTGAATGAATTTATTAAAAGACACCAGCACAGTTAAAACACACACACCAGTACAGTTAACACACACACGGGCCTCAGTGAACTGCTGCAATGCGCAGAACCTCATTTGGTCAGTCAGCTTTTTCTGTTGGAGGAGCAGAGCAATGGAACCGTCTCCCAACAGAACTGAAAGTATAACATGATTTTAAGGTTTTTAATAAAGGTCTTAAATCTTGGTTAAGAGAAAAACAACATTGTTCACACGTTTAACACCCTTAACATCTGTGGATGTATTCTCTTTTTTATTCAATTTAAAAAAAAGCCTCCTGTTGGAAATTAGCATTCGCTATATACACTTAACACAGTGCATCTGGTGTTTCCTTTGTGCACATACTGTATATGTATGCTAGAAATTCTAATGCCATTGTGATGTCCACATTAAATAAATAAAGTCAAGTCACTCTCTTCTATGAAAGGTTAAACGTGGGGTTTCTTCACAATTCCCATTACCGTGTGTTACTTTCTTAACGAAAGTTACTTCGCCCAACCATTATGTTTTTCCTCAACCTCACTAACTAACAGTCACATTAACAGAACAACAAATACTAAAGGAAGATCACTCCGTGTATGATCTACATTCTGAGAGACGACGGACAGTCTGCTGATGACACGGAGCAGTTTTCTTAATGCCAATAGTGCTCCTATTATTAAAATCCTTTAAGGGGTCCCAGTAGATTTGTCTCAGAGCCAGAACACACAATGTTCTTCCAGTCAGTAATGAAAGGGCTCTGAGCAGGGCTTGTTTTCACCACAGCTTGACTTGCATACATATATAAGCACAAAAATCAATACACAGTTAAATCCCCAAAATGCTCACAGTTCTCTGTCTCCGGTCTTCGGCCTCATCCGGGACGTGGAACAGCTGTTCCTCTGGTGTGGTCAGGACAACCTGGAGCTGAACTGAGCTCCAAACTGTGGCTGTGGACTTCAAGAGGAGCCCCCGACACACACAAAGTCCTTGTATGTGGACGCGTACATGGCCAATAATCTGATTCAGATTTTTGTGATTGTGTTGGAAAAAAGGTGAACAACGGTTAGATCCTCCCACCTGGATCTCAAAGTCTTGGCAGGTTAACTGAATGAGTGGCGTGAGCGTGACTTTTAGCGAGACACTTCACCTCCAGTCTGCTCTGTGGGGCGGCTAAGTGTAAACTGACTGCTCAGCAGTGAGGTGCAGGGAGAAAAGAAAACCCTGTGTACGCGACAGACGCTCCCTGCACATTTAGAGAGTCATTTCATATGCCAATTGGATCCATACATTAAGTATTCATTTAAAATGAAGTGGGAGGTCTGGCCTGGTGATAGAGCTGAAAGGACGTCAGTAAAAAATTTAATAAAGGTAAATTATCTCTTGTTTCTGCATATCTATGGCTAAATGTAGCCCCATTATTGTATCAACAGTTTGAAAGGGGACAACAGAGTCCTGTTTTTGAGGAGACTCACATTTCAAGGGTATTTTAGCGTGGGTTTAATTTAAAAGTTTCAAATTAGTCCGAGGGAGGAGGTTCGCGGTTGTGAATGGGTCCATGAACTCGGGGCATTCACCCAAGAGACTGTACTTTTGTTGCCTCAACACAACCGTATAGTTTTTTTTCAACTAAACCTAACCAAGCTTTGGTTGTTTTAACAAGCGTTTGAAACTGTGACCCACAATCGGAGAGACGACACCTTTTTCCCAGAACGTAGTTGAGAATGCACTTAAATTTAAAGTAATTTAGTGGGAGACGGGGTTGCAAAGCAAAATGAGCCGATTGGTTAATTCAACTTCAGGTCTTGAGGTGCACACATGTTTATGTTCTTTACAGGTACAAAAAGAAACAGCCACAACCAAAGTTTTGATCATTTTACGTGGAGGCATGCTCCAGCTTTCCACGTTGTTTGATGTGTTGCTGGCCAGTCATCAGCCTCCAGCAGACAGGTCTCCTCCTCCATACCTCTTTGGATGTATTTCAAAAGACCGCAGCTGTACCTGACCATCATATCAAGGTGCAGCTAAGAGGAAACTTGAATGAATTCCGTGTGCTTTTCTCATTTACATTCCCCCGGGCTCCATCACCTTCCCTCTGGCGGTGCTGAGAGAGCTGCTGTTGATGGGTAGCAATGACATCATTATCATTATGAGGAGCAGAGGAGAAGAAAAAGATTCATCTGCACGATCAGCCACTTGTCAGAGAAATCCCCGTGAACGGGAGAGCAATGTTTGGAGCGTTCATACGTTCCACATGGAAGTTCTCTCACTGTTGCAGACGGGACTTTGCACGAGTTTGACATTCTGCCTGAAGGAGTGAACTAGTAATAGGAGGAAACAAATAGTCATGAGCTCAGAGACACATTGAGACAGTCCTACTGGACTGGTGACATGATCTGGGAGCTTGTACGCAGCACTATTAACTTCTTCAGACGGTCCCAGGATGCAGGGTGTTAACACTGGAGTTTGCCACAAGAGGGGGAGATTTTTAGAAGTCTAGCTCGGATAGAACCAGACGTCAGCCTCCGGTTCTGACGAGTGAAGCCGATGCTTCATATCTTAAAATACGCATTCTCTCTACTGTCCACTAGAGGGCTGCGACTCTTGTTGTATAGAAGTCTATGAGAAAACTAGAAAATTTCACAAGAAATTTTAAAAGTGTGGCTACTACTGCCGTAAGACGTCGCAATATATATACATTACCGGCAGTGAGATGTGTTAATGAGGTACATTATATATATATATATATATATATATATATATATATATATATATATATATATATATATATATATGCCAACATTAGCTATGAGGGCTTGATGGTGTAAATATGAATAGGACAGCACTTTGCTGCAACATATCACGTGATTACATATGAATACCAGCCCCTATTGTCCTTGATCTCTACAGAATCAATAACTCCTTGACTTGACTATGTTAAAAGGGAAGACAGAAAGACAGACAGGTAGACAGACAGTTCCTCCTGCGTGTGTGTACCGGTGTCACTGGTTGCCATGGTAGCAGTTCTAATTGGCTAACTAGAAACAGCTGTCTCACTGTCACAGAGCGGGAGACTGGACTGTGGATTTAATGAGAAAACAACCTTTCAAACTATTGTATTTGACGGACAACCGTGAATCCCATCGCGGAAATAACGTAATCATGAGAAGCACAAGACTTCTGAGAACGTTTCCGTCTACTTAAATATTTGTAAGGATTTAGAAATTATAGCGTAACTTCAGTTTATAAAGTGCTCACGTTTCTGTCATGAGAGAAAATTGTGGTCCGATTTAACATGGAGGTTGATGGAGCAGTTGGCCGGACTTCATGTCGCTTTCAGGCTTGCTGACAAAACAGTATAAGTTTGTTGGAATCCACGACGCATGTGTACCACAAGCACAATATTTCCAATGTTTTCATATATAAATTATGCCTCAAGTCAATATTGTGGAGTGAATGGCAAAATACAAATACAAAGACGGGGGTTAGTACAAAGCTCCTCCGTGCTCTAGCGATGAACTCACCACTCTAACCTGCCCCATACACACCCATTGTAAACTCTGAAATGGTTCCCACATTTTCCTAAACTTGAACAATAATTACATGAAAACTGTGCTAGCTATCAAAAAATGCCCAATTGGGCAAATAAACTCCAGACTTTTGTCAACGTTTTAAACTTTAAATCATTTCTCTGATACATTATGGCGAGTCACTGTGGGCACAAAGATGAATGTTTTTTGCTCTCTTCAGTCCGAAACCCCAGTCAAGTGAATGGGACAATTTCTCGTCGTTTTTCGCATTTTTCGGGAAAACGGTCAGTCAAATCTCTAATGCCGTGTTCACACCGGACGCGACGCGAATTTGCGGCGCCGCGTCCACCGCGGAAGTTTACTCGCACGAGTAGAAAGAGGGTGTTCACACCAAACGCGAATTTGCGGCGCAACCAAAGGGGCGTGGCTTAGCTCTGTTGCTTGCCTCTTTGAGAGACAAGCGACGAAGCTTTCATTTCCGCTATCGACCATGGAATAAATAACCACTAGTTCTGCTTTATACTTGTTGTGGAAGTCCCAAACATGTCGGAACATGAAATGCCCTCGTATTTGGGTTCATAACATCATCCTTAGCCGCACACAGATCGGTGAATTTCACCGACTCCTCCAGGAACAGCGTCTCGCGTATCTCTGTAAAACGATACCGATTATGCCATCCACCATGGAAATAACCACCAGTTCTGCTTTATACTTTTTGTGTAAACTCCACATGTCGGAACATCAAACTCCATGGTGTCTGGGTTCATACTATTATCCGTAGTCCCACAACAGCGTCTCAATGAAGCCGCTGTCAGCGCTGGTTCAGGCGTAGCAGCAGCAGTTTCATTCAGAAACGGGGAGACGGCGGTGGGGACGGGCGGAGCTTCTCAACGCTGATTCTCAACGCTGATTGGCTGCCGCAACTTTGCGTCACGCGATTTCTCCGCCAGAGTTGGGATAATTCAACTCACGCGAATTCGCGCCGACGTCCTTCGCTTTGTTCGCCCCAGGTCAAACGTTCTGTTCGCGCCGCCTCCAACGCGTCTATCTCGCCGCACATTCGCAAATTCGCGCCGCAGCGCGTCTGTGGATTGACTTTACATGTAAACTGGTCGCGCCGCAAATTCGCATCGCGTCCGGTGTGAACACGGCATTAGAAAAGTCATAGCACACGATTCCCGATCAGGCCGCACGTTTTGATGTATTTGAACTGCATGTGCTGGCAACGCTGCGGGAGGAGATACGCGCCAAAGTTTTTGTGGGACGATGATTATTATTATTAAGTGTGGCTTCTGCTACAATAGACCCCTGCAGCAAGCACACTTCATATTATTGCTCGGGCTTATTATTATTATTATTATTATTATTATTAAGTGTGGCTTCAGCTACAGGGGTCATAGACCCCTATAGCAAAGCGCACTTCATGTTCTGTGGGCTTATTAAGTGTGGCTTCAGCTACAGGGGTCATAGACCCCTATAGCAAAGCGCACTTCATAGTATTGCTCGGACTTATTATTATTATTAAGTGTGGCTTCAGCTGCAGGGTCATAGACCGCTGCAGCAAAGCGCACTTCATAGTATTGTTCGGGCTTTGGCAGTCGAGTTTTGGACTGAACAGAGCAAAAAAACATACGTCTTTGTGCCCACTGTGACTCGCCATAATTTATCGTAGAGAAATGATTTGAAGTTTAAAACGTTGACAAAAGTCTGGAGTTTATTTGCCCAATTGGGCATTTTTTGATAGCTAGCACAGTTTTCATGTAATTATTGTTCAAGTTTAGGAAAATGTGGGAACCATTTCAGAGTTTGCAATGGGTGTGTATAGGGCAGGTTAGAGCTGTGATGTCATTCCTAGAGCACGATGAGCTGTGTCCTAACGAACCTTTTTGTATTTGTATTTTGCCATTCACTCCACAATATTAACTTTTGAGGCATAATTTATATATGAAAACGTTGGAAATATTGTGCCGGTGGTACACGTGGAATCCAACAAATTTATACTGTTTTGTCAGCATGCCTGAAAGCGACATGAAGTCCGGGCAACTGCTCCATCAACCTCCATGTTAAGTCGGACCACAATTTTCTCTCATGACGGAAAAGTGAGCACTTTACAAACTGAATTTACGCTCTCATTTATAAATCCTTACAAATATTTAAGTACACGGAAACGTTCTCAGAAGTCTTGTGCTTCTCATGATTGCAATATTTTTGCGATGGGATCCATGGTTGTCTGTCAAATACAATAGTTTGAAAGGTTGTTTTCTCATTAAATCCACAGTCCAGTCTCCCGCTCTGTGACAGTGTCACAGCTGCTACCAATTAGCCAATCAATCAAGCTGCCACCATGGCAATCGGTGACACGTGGGACACGGGGCTTTTATGTCTACCTGTCTGTCTCTGTCTTCCCTTTCAACATAAAAGCCCCATGATTTAAGTGTATCTTAACATAAAGCTAAAATGAGGATTATTGTATTAAATAGAAAATAAATAGACAATTGTACACAATATTTTGTTATGTAATCACGTGATATGTTGCAGCAAAGTGCTGTCCCATTCATATTTACACCATCAAGCCCTCACAGCTAATGTTGGCATATATATATATATATATATATATATATATATATATATATATATATATATGTATATATATATATATATATATATATATATATATATATATATATATATGTATCCAATCCACACATACGTGCACGTGGTAATACGGTCGCGTGCACTCAGACTCTTGACTTTTGATCATATTTATGCAAAAAAAACAATATATATTTTTTTTAAGTCAAGGAGTTATTGATTCTTTAGAGATCAAGGACAATAGGGGCTGGTATTCATATGTAATCACGTGATATGTTGCAGCAAAGTGCTGTCCCATTCATATTTACACCATCAAGCCCTCATAGCTAATGTTGGCATATATATATATATATATATATAATGTACCTCAATAACACATCTCCCTACCGGTAATGTATATATATATATATATATATATATATATACATATATATATATATATATATATATATATATATATATATATATATATTGCAACGTCTTACGGCAGTAGTAGCCACACTTTCAAAATTTCTTGTGAAATTTTCTAGTTATTATTAAGCCCGCAGGAGAACATGAAGTGCGCTTGCTGCAGGGGTCTATGACCCCTTGCAGCTGAGCCACACTTAATCATTAAGCCCGAGGAATAACATGAAGTGCGCTTGCAGCTGAGCCACACTTAATGACTACTTCTCTCTTGATGTATTCCCTCAGTAAACATTGTAACATGCGTTTATGTCTTTTATAAAGCAGGGTAAGCTTTAGGGCGTGGCTTACTGTGATTGTCATGACGCAACCGAGCTGGATACACAGTCTCGACTCCTACACAGTCCAAATACTTGTGCTTCAACCTATTGCTGTGACATATTTTACGTATTCTTGAGGTCTAATAAATGCATCAAGTGCATTTCCTTCCTCATAACACATTTGCAAAGCCAACTTGTGAACACTGTTTACATCCATGTCTACTGACTTGCAACTGCGTTGCAGCGTATCTTGGCGTGTATCTGCCTTTAGTTCATCAGTGGAATAGTCGAGCTGTCTTGTGACCCAAAGATAGGGAGCAACTGCAGTAAATTATAAATGGTAATGCTTAATACCAGATAACAGATGTCTGCTTTCTAAACCTGGGCAGGTTCTGAACAGCTCCTTTTGTTTCTCTTTTCCCCATATTGTTCATTAAGAGCTCAAAATGTAAACCATTACTCTGGCAGCGCTTTCCATCCAATACATTCACACTAGAGGAAAGAACGCTTGCCATCTGTGACCATCTTTTATCTTTAATAACTAACACGGGCTCAGGCTGCTGGACCTCGGTCAGAACATCAGTTTACTTTATAACTTATTATTTCAAGTCGGAACAAGATGAACACCAAAAGCACTGAAGATCCAAGCTGCAGAGTTCTTCTTCTATCAATCTCTTTGGGGCAAAGAGCAACAGATGCGGGAAACAAACAAAAAAAACATCCCACAAATAGCCCTGTTTCTCACCACTGGTGCAGAACACTTAACTCAGTAACTAACCCTTTAACTGTAATTTTCGAAGCTACAAAACATCAGCGGGATAAAAACGATTGTGGGGAAAAACCCACCATGCTGTTAATTTAGAACTCCAAATAAAAACCAATAATCTGCTGAGCCTTCTGGGCCTTGTTCCATTATGAAAGAGCGGTCATGCTTCCTCCCCACAATACCCTCTAAACTTTAATCCACAACTATTTCATTACAGCCATTTCCAGGCATTTTAATAACCATAAACCAAGACGGCTACATTAGCAGCCTCGCTGGCTCTGTCCCCAAAGCCGAACTGTGACGACACAAAGTGTGTGTGTGTGTGTGTCAATCAGGGAAGCTGGAACGTCCTCCGCATGTTAATTCAGCTTTTCCCTGAGAAGTCATTACAGAAACCATCGCTCCAGCAATTAGGCCATCACTGTGTAATGTAATTGAAACACCAGTGTGTGTGTGTGTGTGTGTGTCTCAGAATCCTGACCCTGGGTGTTTTCATTAGGGTTTGATTTATTTAGCAAAGGGGACAGAGGCTCTTGTTTGTGTGTGTGTTTTGGTTTAAAGTGCTTATGGATTGTATGCGGAATGATTTACATGCTGGTGTGTGTGTGTATTTGTGCGTGTGTGTGTGTTCATATGACTTATTGTATGTTTCCCGCTTTTGAGATGTTAATTTAATGTCCGTGTTTGTTTTTTGCGAGTATGTGTTGTGATGTCGCTTGAACTTGTGTATTTGTATTGCTGCATGCTTGTGTGGATCTGGTCACCTGTGTGTATACACTTTCTGTTCTTATTATCTGTGTGTAGTTTTTGCATCAGCGTATTTGTGTCCATGCATGCATTTCTGTGTGTGTTGTTCAGGTCAGAGGTGATTCAGATTCAGCAGCAGATCCCGTCTTTTGATTAGAGGGGAAGTTACAGCGAGACCCTGAATATTAATAACTCTCATCCACTTGGTAACAGCCTGGTTTATTTATAGATATTTTCAAAAGTGTCTGTCTGTCGTCTCTGCTACCTCATCCATGACTTATACCCACCATATTTCACCAAGCCGTTACTGGTGCATTACTAGTGGCCACATATCGCTGGATTTAGTGATGTTATTTCACGTCATCATAATTATCAGTGTATGAGTTGTAATGTCTGTGAGATGCGGCTGAATGCTTTTGAAGGTCGTGAGTGGACCTTTTACACATCCCGTCCCCTCAGGTTCACAATGAAGTCCCACGTTAGAGAACTGTTGCCATCTTCATCAAAACCTCGAGCCATCAATTCTGATCTAAGCTGATGAAGAAGTTCACAAATACGCAGCAGTGTGAGGAACAAATGAAGTAAATGTTGTGCAAACCGTCCTCGATTTGTTGGTGAAACGACTGAATCCTTATTAAATGGCTGCCATCAGAATATGAATGACATGTTCATTATCATAATAGTTGACACTGACAGGATGAAATGCATTACTTGTGTTTAGACATAAGTAGAAATGATTACAATATTTCCATGTTTTCGCTTCATTTGTTAAATTCTCATTTGACCACAGCGAAGGTGTTTACATCTGTGGTAGACCAGGGTCGTCCTTCAATCAGTGGATCGGCGGTTCGATCCCTGAAGTCCATGTCGTTGTGTCCTTGGGCAAGAGCCTTGTGGTTGAAGGGCATGAACGATAACCAAGAGTCGGGCAAGAGAATGGACAGGTGACACTTTGTGTTCATCAGTGTATGAATGGGTGAATGATGACATTTAGTGTGAAAGCGCTTTGATTGGTCGTAGGACTAGAAAAGCACTGTACAGGTCCAGTCCATTTACCAGGGCAGTCGTTGTCTCTGAACAAGTGGTACATTTCATGGAGAGCCCTGAATAGTTTGGGGCGAGAATATAAAGTGTCTGTAAATGTGGTAGCTTGTGCCAAGATAACCTAGGTGCACAAGGGACATCAGCACATCAAAGGACAGGCCATGTCTGGAGGGGATATCACTGGACCTGATGTTTGCCAAAAAAATCCACCAGGAAGCCGTTCGTGGAATCAGCCAACTCAAACGATTTGACTCCCAACTTTGTGGGTTTGTTCATTGTCGTGCCAGTTTTTGCCTTGGAAGAGATTGTTTTTTCATCCACCTCCATGTCTCTTAGGGGATGATAAAAAGACTTTTTCTGTCGTTATGTATGGGAAAAAAGGTGATCCCTTCTCCAATAAGCAGCAATACTGTCATTTTGTACTTCTTTCCCTGTGCAAACAGCAGGCTGACAAACAGATGTTTGCAAAACAGCTGCGAGACCGTTGGAGATGGACACATGAATACACCAACTAAAAACGCTCACAGCCAGGAACTCTATCCTCTGCCTCCCAGCTGGCTGTGTGAGTGTGAACGCTCTCGCGACAGAACGTTTTTATTCTTCTTCTTTAAAAAAAAAAGCGTTGAATAGAAAATAAAGTGTGGAATAGAAAATAAATATTTAGTTTTAGATATATAGATATTGAAGCTGTAGTATGTTGTGGGAATAGTGTCAATACACTGTCCAAAGATCACTGTCATTTCATGCAGTAAACAGTGTGTGTATGGGCGTGCCATGCCTTGGTTATAGCAATATTTGTAACATGGCGGCCAGTCCTCTGGACTTCCTCTAATATCTCTCATACTTGGGAGCTACGTTTAGCACTAAAAAGCTTTGTGAATTACTCTTTCAGACCAAGAAATGACTCGAACTCCGAGATCCGACCGGCTCCAGATGCAGGAAGTCTTTGGTCAGTGAATCTCCTGGTTTCATGAATAAGACGAGTAATGTGACAATGTAGATGTTTAGGTAAGGACTCAAGTATCCTTATAATTCAAAAGGGACAGTCTTCTTTGGAGTCTGTTGAGGAAGCACAAACAAAAACACATTGATTATTAGAGGTTTCGTTTTCACATAACTGTCATGTCATGGTAAATGACCTATTTTTACTTACACTTTCCATCAATGCCCTCTCTTCTTCTTCCTCGTGAAGATCCATCTCCTCGTCTGAGGATGAAGAATCCCCCGACTCTTGGTACGGGACATCCTGGTCCTCGCTGTCGCTGTCAGAGATATCCTGGCGTCGCCGTTTACCTCTTTCGGTGAAAGAGGTTGACGGGGCCGAGGCACAGGCTGATGGGGCAGAGGCTGAGGTGGATGGGGCAGAGGCAGAGGCTGATGGGTTAGGGGCAGAGGCTGATGGGTTAGGGGCAGAGGCTGATGCGGGATCCAGAACGTCCTCCAGAAGACCTCTCAGGCGCTTGACATGGTCCTTGCCAAGGTTCTTTGAGTAGTACCTTAGGGAGGTCTCAGTGGAATGGCACATCAGCATGGCCAGCTCATCGCGGACCTTGATATTGTGGTGCTCCTTGAGCTGGAAACAGTAAAAAAGAGAAGCACAACATGTTTTTACTTGTTAGTAAAGCCAGCCAAGTGTTGTTGTAATAAAGCACCACGGGGGGAGAGAGACTGAAAAAATAAACTTACATGTGCCGACACAGCAGTCCGAATGTCGGTAAAGTTGGGCATCCCGGGCAGGCCCATCTCTACCCAGCATGTCTGCATGTATCTGACCATGTTTTTGACGGGCCCGCGTCCCGAGGTCACAAAAACCGTCTCCTGCGTCCGAGTCGGTTTTATGGCTGCCCGCAGCTCGACCCAGGTCAACAACCATGAGAACTCCTCCCGGTTGAGGTAAAGCTGGGCCGGCCCAAAGTCCTTGGATGTTTTGTGATTGTCGACCTACAATACACAGAAAACCACATCAAACATTTCAAATAAATAACATATTTGATGAGGCACTTGAGTGTAGAAACTTGTACATACAGAAATCACGTATCCATCTCCGCCCGTCTTGTCTCCCTGCTCCTTGGCCTTCAGGACCTCGGCCAACTTCATGTTAGTCAGAACCCTAGGACGGTGTCCAAAAATAGAACACACAAGGCATGAAAAATAGCCATAAAATGTGTGACGGAGGGATTGCCGTCCGTCACTTTGCATTTCGTCTGAGAGGACAGGGCAAAAGAGAGAAGAAAACAAAAGCACATTCAGCACCTTGGAAAGAGACACAGGTTTATTTACATCTCTATTCAGATATGCCAACTGTCTTACCCAGTATTCCTGGTATCCATTCCTTGCTCAACCGTTGGCAGGTTTTCAGGCGGGCCTTGGAGATCAGCTTCTCCAACTTGTCTGTCTTCACACGGAACTGGTGAAGGACCACCTCCTTGGTCATTCCTGTGATCATGTACTTCACGGCCCTGACAATGGAAATTGTCTGAGCCTTGGAAAGACGGCAGTTGGGGGCGGGGTCTCAGCGAAATAATCCAGGAACTGGGCAATGTTCCGCAAATAAAAATTTGCCGTTGTCGGCTTTTTATGCTGACACTGCAGGTGGGTCGCGTAGCTGCAGAAAGAAGCACTGCCATTTAGTTGCTGTTCACATCAGTCTTGTGTCAAAAGCGCTCCATTTGCATGGGAAAACGAGGCTTACCTTCTTATCCCGTCCGGGTTATTGAGAAACAGCCAAGTGTGCAGGCCTTTGTTTCCTGCAGCAAGGAAGTAAAGGAATGAACGCACGCGGCTACATTTCGACAGGGCGTTGTCAAGCCTCTTAGGGGCCGGGTTGACTCTCTGTTGGTGTCTGCGGTACTCCTCCAGGTAGGACCCTGTCATGTGAAATTCAAAATGATTTGTTCATTATTTAACATTGAAAAACAATCCTAAACCACACAAACACAGAATGTACTTTTCTTTCTTACCAATGGACTTGGGGAGTACAAGGTCCTTCATCCCGCTGCCTCGACCGCTGCCTCGAAAGGCCTTAAAGGGAGAGCCGCTGGTCCCAGCTTCTTCCTCCTCCGGCAACTGCCCTGCCACCTCCGCCACCTGCTCCTCCGGCACCTGCTCGTCTTCCTGTCTACCTGGATTCTGCTGAGAAAGAAGAAAAACAGAAATACAGATGGTATAATTACTATTATTATTTTGACAACCAGTAAGATGCTTCTCATTTTCCAGTCGTACTCACAGTTATGAATTTCCTGGATCGCTTAGAGAGCTTTTGATTCAGGTGGAGGGATCTGGTCAAGTCTGCCTCCACTCTTTGCAGTTTTAGCAACAGCCGAGAATGGGCCTCTCGAAGGCTGCAGCATGCCGGTTCCATGCAGGCCTGCATGTCCTCTGCTGCTGCTGCTTCCTCCTCCCTGATGTTATGTTCGTCCTCATCCTGCACCTCGATGTCGAGCAGGGTTGCCATAGGGACCGTCGGCTCAGTGGCCCGCAAAGTGCCCAACCGGGCTACAGCCTCATTGAACCTAGCAAGGTTTTGAGCTTGCAGGATGGCATCGCTGTCTAGCTCTGAGTGCTCCTGCTTCAGGTGTTTATCCAACCTTGTGCTATCGTACAAGCAGCCCGGCACGGGGCATTTGCCCTTACGATATAATAAGCGAGAGCTCGCTAGAGCTAGAAAGATGTGTCTTTCTTGGATTAACTATGTAATGGCCATTCTTTAAATGTGCTGGCATTGCCGAGTATGCCTTCTTGCATAGTGGGCATATCCCTTTGAGCTTTGTTCTCGTCATGTCTGTAAGAAAAAAGAAAGGAAAAAGAGACATACTTAATCAAACAGGTCCACAAAGGTTAAGGAAAATGACCCTTGTTAAAAAAGTACTTCTACAAAAAGGACTTAAAAAAATGGGTACTTAAAAAATGAGTACTTAAAAAAATGGGTACTTAAAAAAAAGGGTACTTAAAAAAAAGGACTTAAAAAAATGGGTACTTAAAAAAAAGGACTTAAAAAAATGGGTACTAAAAAAATGGGTACTTAAAAAAAGGACTTAAAAAAATGGGTACTTAAAAAATGAGTACTAAAAAAAAGACTTAAAAAAATGGGTACTTAAAAACAAAAAAGTACTTTAAAAGATATAAAGTACTTTAGGAAACAAACAGGTATCTTAAAACAAATAATTATCTAAATAAAACTACTACAAACACTAGTAATAAGCAGTGAAGCAAGTGATTCATGTAATACATTAGTAATTAGCTTACAACTTCGACACATTTTACACTTAAACCACTCAAATAAATTAGTTAAAGTAAAAAAGCATGAATAAAACCATCTAAACAGTATATTTTTATGACAGTTACAAGAGCTCAAGCGACTGTGACTTACCGCTGCAGTGATGAGATGCAAATGGCAGCAGCAGCAAGGAGGTGTGGCTCATTCAGATTCGTCAAATTAGTATGCGGAACATTCTAGAAGAATCTGAATAATTATCCTAAATGATTAAAGTCCACTTTCAGGGGTAACTTTATGTATTGACTGGTGGTGCTCCTCTAGTGTTACTACCTTTGGACTGAAAATTATTTTGAGTAAGGACTCAAGTATCCTTATAATTCAAAAGGGACATTTCGACTAAATTAACATGGGCCGAATAGTTACTCGAAATGTCCTATCAAGGGACAAATGGAATAACTATTCCGCCCATGTTAATGTTGTCGAAGTGTCCTTTTTCTATGTAAGGACTCAAGTATCCTAATAATTCAAAAAGGACAATCCGACTACATTAACATGGGCTGAATAGTGTGTCAAGTTGTCCCTGGGAATTTATGGGTGCAACTTTACCAGTTCATGCTGGCTCATGAGAAAAAAGTCCAAGTGTATGTTTTTCAGATGGTCCCCAAAGTCCTGGGTCCAAATTGGCCCAAATTTAACGCTGATCCGAGATATCCATGTCTCATTGTGTACTTTTTTCCAGACCTAGGACAATTGGAGCAACTATTTGGCCAATGTAAATGTTGTTGAATTGTCCTTTTTTGAATTATAAGGATCATGATTCCTTTTAAAAGGACAATCAGACTACATTAACATTGGGCCATTTTTAGTCCAACTGTCCACGAAAAATCCATTTTCTACAATTTAACGCTTGTCCGACAAATCTACGTTTCAACGCTGTACGGGCAACGGCGGAGGAGATACGGCACTTTAAAATGTTGGGGCACAACCCACCGACTTTTTCCCCGATTTGTCCCTTTTGTTCCCGATTGCCCGCCCCCTTTGTCCTTTTTGTTCCCCTCTGTCCCCGGGACAAATGGGAACAAAAGTGACAATTCGGGGAAGCGTGCCCTGAGTGTCCCTTTTGTTCCCGATTGTCCCCCCCCCATTTGTCCCTTTTGTTCCCGATCGTCCCGGAGCCAATCGCCGCCTGGTGGTCGAGGGCGAGAATGCGGTTTTGCGACGAAACTTCGCCACGCCCTCGCCGAAGGTCAAAAGTGCCCGGGTTTTGTGCCCAACCTGTAGTCAAAGAGTGGACTCGGACGCCGGCGTCCTTTGCCGATTTTTAATCGCTTGCTTTATGCCCATTAGGAAAATGGAAAACTGACTTTTTCCATTTTTTTCTGTAATGTTAAATTATGCCTATTGTCCCAAGATCGGCCAAACGTGCCTAAGGCCTGAAAGGGTTATTAATTTAATTCAAAATGGGCTCTAACACACCAACAATAAAGAGCAAAGTTGAGGAAGGAAAGGACAGAATACAATCATTTCAAGCGACGAAAAGGTAGGCGAAGGAGAAATGCTCAGGGGTGGAGACAACCTTGAACGCTAGCCATCAGCAAAAGGGCAAGAAAGACGTCTGAAAAACATCCCTACCCTTTGAGAGTACAGTATGTACATTTCTGCTTTGTTTCAGAGCAAGCGCGCTCTGCTGGGATGAAAGACAGTAGGCAAAAGTTCATCCAGAAAACACCAACGAAGAGTTCAACCCGAGGACAATCGCTCAAGTAGCCGCAAGACAGAAGATGGATGACGATCTCCCCTGCAGAGCAGACGTCTGCGGTGATCAAAGTTTTATGTATAATTACACTTAATAGAGCTGCGACATCTTTCATTAATGAGACAAGTTAGATCATTAGTACAGGGCTCTCAAGTGTCACGCATTGAGGACCTCTCCATCTTTATCTCGTAGATGGTTAGATGGCCAAGACTTGGTTTCTTCTATTCTGTTTAACCTTTCAGGATCTTAGCCTTTTTCTTGATTTTACATAATTTTCTATTGCAAAACAAAGTTTTGTAGCTAATCTTCAAATGAATCCCTTCTCTCTGCATAATCCTCTCGCAGGAGTCGAAGCCTTCAGGGCCTGTCTGACGCTCTTCCGTCCTCATCGCTGCTGGCCAAAATCACTGCAACTGCTTCCTCTGTTGTAAACTGTGTTCTCTCCATGATCTCTAGCTTCTGTCTAACTGTAAACTACAGCATGTATATATAAACCTCAGGTGTGTAGGTTATTGTATCCTAGGTCCTTTGTAGCGTAGCTGGGTGGGTAGGTCCTTAGGGATTTCCTGAATGTTCATTGGTAGTTGGTAGTCACACAAAATGTGAATTGACAAATCACGGTGAAAGGAGTGTCAGCTCCTGTTACAGGCACACAGGAGGGGACCAGAAACTGCAGAGTTTGGCAGTTCTAACAGTAGCAGATTTTTTTTTTGGCGACGTTTTTTCGTGGAGATATGAATATTTACAAAAGGTAAACACTGTATATGACACAGGAAAGCTTAGAAAGCTTGCAGGCGTCGGTTCACGGCAGCACTGGAGCATTTATGGAGGGGCTGCTCATTAACCCTCATACACATCAAGCCCTCCTTACCCAGTCCCGTAATAATAGACTCCAAGTAGTTTAATATGCTCATTATTTGGGCAGTAAGTTGACATTTACAACACTCCGCTCAAATTAAAAAGTTGGCATTGTGTGCAATGCAGCAAGAGCCAAATCCCTCACATAACAGCACAACTCCACAATTATAACACCAATATCTGCTGGTTATTTTTTTCCTCAGAAGGAGTCCTAAATGGCCCAAATTTACTATTTCTACACTTAAAGTACATGTTTGTACCATCAGCTCACACACAGAGAGCGTTGTCCACTAGCAAGTAGGGGAAACATTACAGGAAAGCTTAGAAAGCTTGAAGCGCCCCGGACTGAGCCTTCAGCTAAACTCAAACGAGACCCAGCAGAAGCAGCCCGACGGGCAGAGCCGATACAATAACGTAGAGGGGATCTAGACTCAGGAGTGCCAAAGAAACCATGATCAGTGTTTCCATCCCAAAGAATGTACACCCAAACATACTTGTGTTTAAGTGGGGCACTGAGACTAAATGGCATGCAAATCAGGGACACCTTGCATGCTGTCTCTACATAAAAGAAGTAATTCCTTACTCAGCTCTCACGATATCTCGCCATGCTGATAGTGTTGGTTTATATTGAACAGGTTTTCAAAAGTCTGTCTCTGCGAAAGCAACATTCTCTCACGAAGAGGATTATTTTGTTTTTATTTGGGTGAAGGGGCCCTCTAAGGACATCACTTGAGTGGGCCACTGCCGTCAAAACTGAAGATGGTTCCTGAGCACTGCATCTCCTCAATGAAAAGGATGGGACAAGATGTCATTTAGTTTCATGGATATATGTTACTGTCATCATCAGCCTCCAGTGCTCCCCACAGGAAGGAGGGAGAGCCAGGAGGAGAACCCGCTACGGCGCTTTGCTCCACGCCACCTTCAACAGGGAGCATCCGCTACACAGATGGACAGGCTGGACCTCTTGACTGGTCAAGGACAAATGGAGTTGGAAGGCTGACAAGTGTGTCAAGTTGAACCCAAGGGGTTTCCTGTAGAGTGCACAGGGGCGAGTCCAACAGCGGCATGTCTTCGAGGGCGAAGCCATGTAAGATTTAGAACCATTTATAATAAGAAACGCTTCCTTTTGCAACAGCTAATATTTCAGGGTTATGATGAGCAGCAAAATGGGGGTGGAAGATTTAGGAGATTTTGTGGGGGGTAGGGTGGGATGAGGCGGCAGTTACGGAGTTAATAGACACTAGAGAGAATTGGAAAACCCAAGAGAAGCTGACAAGTGAGAGGAGATAAGGAGAGAAGGAGACAGGTGGGACATAAGAGGACGGATATGAGTAAAAAGGAAGGAAGGAAGGACAGAAAGAGCTGCTTCTGCATTAGGTTTTAATGAGGCAATGCTGACATGTTCAGCATCCTGATATCGGCTCTCTGTAGCATAACATTGTGGTACAACACACACTCACACACACACCACAGGTAAATATATTATATATATATACACACACACACACACACACACAGGTATACACCCACTGCCTATCTAACAAGCTCGGTAATAAACATCAAACACACACACACACACACACACATCCCCTCTTGCGTTAACGTTTGACACTTCATTAAATCTCCATGTCGAGCATCCGGCCAGGCTGAGGTTAATGAGGCCATTCAGGCTGCAATAAAAGGTCCGACTACATCCTGATAGATGCCATAAAGGAAGCTATTTGGTCCGCCATCACACTAGAACCCTTCATTTCTTATGCCGTGCTGTACAGCAAACATCACAACACAATGACTGATTTCCAGAGTATCAAGGGGGGAAACAAATGATCCTCATTAGACCAACGTTTTGGGTCGGATTAGAGCGGGACTATTAATACTTTAAGCAGCTAGTTGACACTTTTATCTGACTCGGGGGGGCTCCGCAGTGCCAAAATTCATGTCACGGTGTGTGTGTGTCGGTATGAATATGGGCAAGTTCCCCTCATCCCAGGATGCATCGATTTTCTGGTCGAGTCCCTTCTGGATGTCGAGATTAAAACTGGGATAAATGTGCGTTGAGGTTTTTCGACGTTGTTGAGTGAAACAATAGGTAAACCAAACCCCATTTTTCTTTTGCCGGTTCATCCCTTTAATCCGTTTTTTAACGCTCACTCTCATGCTACGTTAACCAGCGCCCAGAGACCTTTTATCTCTGGGCGGACTACCAGACAAGAGGGGGCCCCTGGGGTCACTCCCCCAGTGAACCAACGGCAATCTGGACCAAACAGAAGCTCCGCTGTTTGAAGAGCAACCGGTTGCAGTCAGTCACATGGTCTGCACCGTCCTCGTGTGTCACTGATACAGAAACACCAGGTGCTCAGCGCTGATCACCTGCGCATAATGTTGCTGTTATCTTCGAGCTGCAAGGTGTGGTTTTTTCTTCCTTTTACGGTAAACCCGCGTTTAATGTTTTTCCCCCCTGCGTATTCGACAGAGTGTGAGGGAATACTGCTGAACGTTTGCAGGCGTCGGTTCACGGCAGCACTGGAGCATTTATGGAGGGGCTGCTCATTAACCCTCATACACATCCAGCCCTCCTTACCCAGTCCCGGAATAACAAACTCCAAGTAGTTTAATATGCTCATTATTTAGGCAGTAAGTTGACATTTATGACACTGGTGAATGATTTTTTCTTTGTATCATAGTTGTAATCTTGTAAGATTAATCGGCTGTTATTTTTAATAATAAAATGCAACACAATGAGTTCTGGGACCATTAGCAGAAAAAACATTTCAGTATTCAGATTATATTACTTGGCAGACAGATGATGGAGTGCATTGTCTGGGAAATCATTTGGTTTGGATGTTTGCATTATGTATGGTGATATCATTTTAATAATAATATAATAATATCAATCAAGTTATTTGCACTTGAAGCAGGGAGTTTTACATCCATGATGATTACATTCTTAAATAAACTGCAGGAAACATTTTGTGGTATCCCATCTTGAAATAAAATCTTGAGTCCTCTTTTTGCTGAGACTGAACCAAGATCTTCAAGCGTCAGTCTCGAGACCTCTCGACCACCACTCCGCTGGTCAGCACTGTTAGCAGCATGCTAACATGTTAAGAGCAGTGGGCAATCCTTCTGCTCTGAATATTTCATTTAGCACTGCTAACTGAGATGTCTTTTCACCTGCAAATGAAAAAAATATATAAATAAATCCCGCTCTCTGTGGCGTTAAAGTCAACAGTTTACAGAACATTGTCCTGTCATGATAGCAGAACATTGGTTTGGGTTTTATGTACTCGGCACATCATGGTCATCTGAGAAATAAAACTACTCCAGGGCCAGAGCACTTCTTTAAGGTCATGATGGAAAGTATTAACTTGCGCTATCTGAATCTTGTGGTTTTTGTAAAGTGATGTACTGAAAAAATTTAATAAATAAAAGATTAAACAAACCAACCACGGTTCACTGTTTCTTTTTATTTCCATAGACAGCTGACATTTCGGTGCTCATTTTAAAAAGGTTTAGGGGCTTTTAAGTTCTTGTATCCCACACAGGAGAGTGTCAACTGCTGAAAAAAAAGAATCAGAGACTCTGAGCTACAAGGCCTTCGTAGGACACCGATGAGTGACAGGAGCTTTTCGATTTACTTCAGTTTGAGAATGTTTCCACTGATGCAGAAACACAACCCGCGCTGACGGCAGACTTTGTCACCGACACATGAAGGGAACTTGTCATCACCTCGGGACCCAACTAAATCAACAACAATGTATTGCTTATATGTCTATAAAAAGCATGGACGTCGATAGCAAAGGAAACCTGCGATACCGCACCAATCCCTGAAAGAGCCGGCTGTTTGGAGACGGCATGCATTATTCAACATTCCGGTACCACCTCAGGGTCTATCCTGGGAATACGCCGCTGTCAATCACCCTGCGTGCTAGCAGGTAGGGAAAGAGCTTAGTTATGCATAGGACGGAGCTACAGCACAGCCATACACATGCACATAACATACTATACAGGCACTTGAAAGTAATAACTGTTCCTCTTCAGTACATACCTGCACACCATACATACAGTTTGTGTTTTTAGAGTGAATAAAATGGCTGAATTAGTACAGAAATATATGGGGGCGAATAGTCTGGGTCAAAACCATACTACATCAGCAGGATAATATAATGATAAACCAGTTACTGCTTGAGAACGCAATAGCTGGGTTTCACTTTTGTGAGAGCAGTGTATCAAAACCCATCAGGACAGAGACCAGAGCCAAGCGGTGGGGGAAAAATAAATGTAGTCAGCAATAAAACGATCAAGCAGGAATAAACAGCGTGAGTCATTATTTTAAAACCAGGCATTACAAGCTATTAAAAAGGAGATCCAAGCTGCAAAATAGGTCGAATAGAGACAAGCAGTGAAAAACTAAAGTGTTGGCCCTTAATGTGTAGAAGACTCCGATTCAATTGTGTGATGTATTGTCTCCGCCCGCTGTGGTGGAAATTCAGCTTTATTAATATCCCTGTGAGAAAGCTGTCAAATTACAAGTATTTAACTGATCAGACACCGAGAATAATTCAGCTGAAGGGTCAGAGCTCTTCCCGGCAGATGTTTCAGAGGCCGAACAACAAGTCAAAAGGTTTTACTGAGTATATAATATATACACTTTACACAAACGGCCCCCTCTCCCCTCGCAGCTGTACTCCCTATGAATGTGCATGTTAGATTTTGGATACTGCACAAGTGATTTTCTTCATGTTTTATTGTTCTCTGTGATGTTACGTACGCGTGTTTATGTAAAACACACAGTAGAAATAAAAGACTTGTCTTACTTATTTTCTTTTTAAAATACCTCAGTCAGTTAAATAATTAGTAAAAGACAGTTGACCGTTAAAAACCTCACACAGTGTGTTTTTAAAACACCATCGCTCCTCAAACGCCTCGAGATCGGAGATGCTATGATAAAAACCGAACTCGAGCCAGAGTCTTGACCGGACGTTTGTCTTCCACACTGCCGCCGCTTCCTGCCCATCTCCCTGCTCTAGCTTCCTCTTCCTGCTCATGTAGATAGCCAGTTTGGCTTGGGCTGAGAGGAAGTTGAGGAGCTGCCACTTATACTTTTTATTGTAGCCTGCTCCCATGATAAAAATCTTCTCAGTAAAAACAACGCGGAAGCGTATAAAAAACGATGCTAATAGAGAAAAGAGACTGGTGAGTCTCTTACACTCAATAAAAACGTGGTAAACTGTCTCACGTAACCCGCAAAATGGGCACCCGTTAAAAACGACTGAATTAAGAACAGAAATAAAAGTGTTGGAAGCGACGGGACCATGTAAGACCCTTCACTGGAGGCCGCCTGTTCGTTAACCGGTGCCACAACTGGGATGCCACCAAGTTATTTAGCACCAGCACTCTCCCTCTAAGTGACATCTGGGGGAGCAGCCATTTCCATTTTTTTAGTTTATCTTCAACCTTTTCTATGACGGTCTCCCAGTTCTTCTTCACTATATGGTCTGCCCCTAGAAACACCCCTCGATACTTTAAACCTTCTCTCTTCCACTCCAGGTTTCGGGGGAGAACTGGGAGACCGCCGCGCCACTCACCGACATCGAGGGCTTCACTTTTTCCCCAGTTGACCCTCGCTGCCGACACTGAGCTAAAATCCTCTATAATACCTGCTAAAATGTCGACATCATTCAACATCATCATAATAAAAAATATAATATCGTCCGCGTAAGCAGATACAATCAATCTTTTATTAAAACCCGGATAAAACAAACCCTGAGTGCTGGCACGTATTCTGTGGAGGAGAGGTTCAAGGGAGAGAGCATAGAGCATCCCAGACAGAGCCCTGCCTGACCCCTCTACACACTCTAAAAGGAGCACTCAGACTGCCGTTGATTTACAGCACACTCAACATCCCTGTACAGCACCTTGATCTTAGCTATGAATCCAGCGCTGAACCCAAAACTCTCCATCACTTTCCACAAGAAACCGTGTTCAACGCGGTCAAAAGCCTTTTCCTGGTCCAGGGAAATCAAACCAGCGTCTACACCTAATGAACTAGAGACATCCAAAACATCCCGAATTAGGTGGACGTTGTCCACCATAGACCTGCCAGGGACGCAGTAGGTCTGGTCCCGGTGGATGACCTGCTCCATAGCCTTCAAGCTGTGAGTTGGTCTCCGTAGAGACCTGGGGTAGTCCTCTGCAAAACCCCTCCAGGAGAGCTGGCTCTTCCTGGTACTCATGGCGTATAACTGTTGATAAAAACTCACAGCTCGCCCCCGTATCTGGCCTGGTTCCGTCAGTTCCTGCCCTGCGCCAGACAAGTGCGTGGATTACTTTCCCCTGCCCGTTCTTCTTCTCCAGACTGAAGAAATAGCTAGAGGTAGCATCCATGTGATGTTCTGGAACCGGGACCTGACCAGGGCGCCCTGCACCTTACTATCCAGCAGGTCGGCTAGAGCCCTTTTTTTCTCTTAGAGGTTTTCAATATAACCTTGATTTCCTGTGGACTCACTTAAATGTTCCAGTTCCACTATGTCGGTCTCCAGATCTTTCATAGATCTGGTGCCATCACGTGTGACGTTTAAAGTGTGCTGTTGACACAGTAGTCTTATTTGCGTCTTACCATGGACCCACCACTGCCTAAGACTGCTAAAATCGCCCTTCCTCTGTCTAAAAGCACCCAGAAAATAAATAAAAACCTCTCTAAAGCTCTTATCAAATGTTAAAACAGAATTAAAATGCCAATAAGCACTTCTGGGTAAAACATTCCTAAAAAAAACCTGAGATAAGACCAGAGAATGATCACTAAAACCAGCAGGCATAATAGCACAGCTCTTAAAAGTGCTAAAATGATGCTTAAAACAATAAATACGATCTAACCTGGCTGAGGAGACCCTGCTCTCTCTGAGGTGGGACCAGGTGTACTGTCTGGAGTCTGGGTGCATCCTCCTCCACACGTCCACCAGGCCGTGAGAGCGGACCAGCTGCTTTAAGGCATGCTGAGAGGCTGGATGAAGATCTGCGTGGTTACGATCTAAAACTGCATCTTCTGTGCAGTAAAAATCCCCCCCAAGAATAAAAAAATCCTACGTGGAGCAACCATCTAAAACTGCACCGGATGTTGGAGCATAGACGTTGATAAAAACAGCAGAAAATGTGTCAAACCGAGCTTTGATTAAAAGCGGCCTCCCCTCGATAAAATGCTGGACCTCCAGTGCGTTGGGTTTAAAAGCTTGTGAGAAGAGGAAGCCCACTCCTGCACTAAGGGAGTCGTTGTGGCTTAAAATGACTTCCCCTTCCCACACCCTTCTCCAGTCAGACTCATTGCTAAAATCACTGTGTGTTTCCTGGAAAAAGAAGACGTCTATTCTTTTCATTTTTGCTGTTTCATAGATATACGTTCTTTTCCGGACGTCTCTGGCACCATTTACGTTTAAAAGCCCTACTTTAAAAACATCCATGGTGTATAAAGTTAAAATAAACACCAACCAATAAAACCAAGCCTTAGATAACATGTCCCAAGCTGCCCTTCCCATCACTGATCTGTTGACGCTTTGCCTAGAGCACTAGTTTCTTTATTCTGAAGGTTTATTTTTCTGTGAGGTCAGACTCCTCCCCCTGGCCCAAGAAGGCTTTGACATAGAGTCTAGCTGAAACAATAAAAAGACCGAGGTCTGGAAAGTGGTTGCTCACTTTCACCTTCTGGTCCTTTGTTTGTGCTAAAAACGTTTTCAGTTTCTCGGCTGTGAGCATTCTTTTCTTCTGGCTGCTTTGCACATGGACATCACCATGGACTGCTCCTTTCCTACACCTGCCCCACCCTCACCTACCTTCTCCTCCACCTCACCTGCCCCACCCCCCACACCGCTCACACAAGCCCCCACCTCTTTCTCCCCCCACCCAGAGCACATTCTCCTCCCAAAACAACCCACCCACCCACCACCACCCCTTCTTCACGCAAAACACCCTTGTCCAAACCATCCTTTTCACCCGTGGTCACCTCCACCCCCGGTGCCTCAATTGAACTCACCCCTTGTGCTGGGACGATCACAGCGGCGGGTCCCCGCAGAGCCGCGACCGGCCGCCAGGCAGCAGGGGGGGGAGCGCGCCGCTCCGGCCGGGTGGAGCTGGCTCGGCCCGCCTCGGACAGGCCCTCACCGTGTGTCCCTCCTCTCCACAACCGAAACATTTCATCCCCGCAAATATCGTGTAGTCATAATCATCTACTTTCACAACGAAACGGAGGTTGAGCTCCTCGTCCCGGTTGTTCAGTATCATGTACAACTGTCTGCGATGAGACACCACGTGCTTCCGCAACGGAAACTTAAAACCAGACAACATCCTGCAGATCGGGGACGCCACCTTCCCGTACCGGACAGCTCTCTGCTGAGGAACTCATCGGTGATGAAGGGAGGGACGTTCGACAGGACTACCTTGGTGGCGGCAGGGGCGGTTTTGGGCATGGGCTAACCGGGCTTTTCATGTCACGCGGGGGGCGGCACGACCACTTAAAAAAAAAAAAAATAATCATCTGGGCCGTGAAACGGTTTTCCATTATCTATCATATCACTGTGTGGGGAATTGGCAAATTGGCGCCCCCTGCAGCTGCAGGCGAACCTGCTTGCTATGAAGGTGCCATCTACAGATCATGTGTGAGTGGTGGAAGGGGAGGGGGCGCATTTTCGCGGACCGGCCTTCACGGTGTGGGCAAAAAATATGACGTAATAAATATGACGTAATAAATATGACGTAATACGACCGGCATAAAGACAATTATAAAGTGCATAAAGATACAACTCACCATGACGCTGCATTAGTGGAGCCCTGAGCTTGTTGCTCTGCTACGAGCCGGCCCCATCTCGGGGTGACGGGAGAAAAAGACCGAGCCCCGACGCGTGTTGTTTATGTCCAGTCTACTGACTCTACTCCGTACCTGTATGTGCACTCTGTAACTTAAAACCCGCTTCACAAAGACAGGATGTTGAAATGGAGGCAGGGTTTCAGAGCTTTTTTGGCAATCTCAGTATACTCTGCCTTGATTTTAATCCAGAACACCGAGTGTAACGCAATTTTAAGTTTCACTTTTGGGGTAACGTATCACGGAACCTCGTAACCTCTTGACATGTGTCAAGAGGTTATGTTTGAGGCTATGCACAGACAAATGTATCCGGTCTTTTTTCAAAATAAAACATTTTTCCGATTTTTTTTCTTTTTTTCTTTTCTTTATAAATTCTCCTCCCAAAACAACCCACCCACCACCACTGCTTCACGCAAAACACCCTCGTCCAAACCATCCTTTTCACCCGTGGTCACCTCCACCCCCGGTGCCTTAATTGAACTCACCCCTTGTGCTGGACTTTTGAAATTCTTCAAAAGTCCCGGTGGGGGGGGCGGGGCGCTCGGACGGGGCCGAGGCGTAATTACATGTAGAGTTGGGATAAAGGCAGTACCTGTACGAAACAACTTTTCACGGTGACTCCTGTCTCGACGACGGAGTTCACCTTCTCCACCCGGTCCAGAAAAATAACCACGGCTCCGCTCAAGAGAGCGGCCGACACGACACCGCTGTGACCGACCTTTTCCCCCACGGCGAGGCCGATGTCGTCCACGCTGCAGGGGAACGTGGCGCAGATCTTTACCCGTGTTTTCGGGTCAGATCCTTGTAGCATGGGCTAGCCATGGTGCCAGTCAGGCCACCGGCAAAACGCCGGTGAGAAAAAATAATAATAAACCCACCAAGTACACCAAACACCAAACTATAAACTACTGTGAAACTGTGTTTATTAAATTATGTGAAAAATATAACATTAACAGAGCGAAAGTACCGAAAAGACGCACACACGCTGTGCCACCACTACCTGCTCTCAGCTCACACACGCTCTACCAGAGAGAGAGAGACCCCCAAAGCTACAAAAGGAAGGAACAATAACAAAAATCTTCACAGTAAGAATATAAAAGTCATTTAATTTGACTTTGTCATCACACACAAATCTAATGAATTCCTACAACCATCATTGAGCCACATTAAGGCCAGAGTGCATCAAGATTACAGGCAGCTGGATCATGTCCTCTTCTTGTGCTCATCTTCAGACCACGTGTCACATTTTAGCATCTCAGGCCGAGAGGTTGCATTAGAACGGACCCTGGGCCGTTTTAATAATAACTTTTGCTTTTCCCACTTCATTCAGTTGAATTATTCGATCCAATTCTTTATTTCTTTGTTCCAATCCTGACTGTCACCTTTGAAGCCAATCTTTCACTGGCCGATGCCCTTTTCCTGACCACCTCGACTCCAACATCCTGTTTCTCATGAAATCTCACACACACGCACAGCATATTATTTTATACACCGGTGATCATAACTTTTGTGCCTGGAAGGAATGAGAGCGTATACTTATTGTTACATTATTGAAAAATGATGTTCTAACTCATACACCTATTTAGTTGTATGTATATATATATATATATATATATATATATATATATCTCACATATACATATATACATATACAAACATATATGATTATTGTATGTGATTATCCTTACATATGGAACTCACACGTGCGCTCTCATACTGAGGCTTTGTAATTGATTCATGTATCTTATTAGTTGCACAAATACATGAGGATGCATACAGTCTGATGGCTTTACATCTTTGCTTACTTCATTTTCCTGGAATACATTTTCCTAACACATATATATGATTTACAATGACAGCATTAATGTGTCAAAGGAAAGATTATTACTAAAATTATGACTGCTTCCTGCTTTCTTACTGTGCAGATGCTTTTCTGCTTGCTCTCGCCTCAGTTTGCGTTTTTTCTGCTAATACCTTCTGATATTCTTGTTTTTTCTTCTGTGAGAGTCTTTGAGCAGCAGCTCCCGGACACTTGAAAACCACTGGGACTCTATTTTTTTATAGATTTGGCTGGCTATTGCCCTAATTCCGCTGGTTTAAAGATAAATTGCTATAGGCTACTTAGCAGCTAAGCCAAAGCTAAGGAGTAGCAAGATGCCATCCCTCTTCATGGACAACCTACTCTACTACAAACTCCTGCAGAATATTACAGTTTTGGAAACAAAAATCTACCGAATAGAAGTGAACGTAAATTGACTGTGTCAGAATGATACCACTTTACCGAATAGAAGTGAACGTAAATTGACTGTGTCAGAATGATACCACTTTACCATGGACTCAAAATCCTGTACAAATGCAAGCTAAGACACAGCTAACTAGCACCACAAGGCCTACCAAGAAACAGGGGGGCTGTGTAGCTGTTAACGAAACCTCAAATGGTAGTCCTCCCTGGAACTCTGTCGGTGCAAAGCCGAAGAGGCATTCACACCCTCGGGATGTGGGAGGACGACTAACAGGCAGAGCCCAGCACCCTGAGATCTCTGATGCGACTGGCTGGCCTGCACTACCACGCAGGCAAAATTCCTCCTCAACCCCGATACGCAGCTGGACACAGCAGAAAACAGCTGAAAAAGTACAACCAGCAAAGAAACTCCACAACAACCAAGCCTACAACTTAAAAACAGATTCGCTCCACTGTCTCAGGATCTTAAATCTGATGATCTGGATAAGCAGCTATCTTCACAAAATAGGGTAAGAACCAAACATAAAAGGCCGCAGGAAAAGAGTGGGCCTGAGACTCTGATTGTTGGAGACTATGCTGTAAAATATGTCCGAACGATGTGCAGCAAGAATACCAAAATACTCTGCTTTCCGACAGATATGGTGTCTAACATGAGAGATAAAATCCTGGACATCATAGCTGACCATCCCACGGTGAAAAACCTCGTTGTGCATACGGGAAGCTGTGATATTGTGAAACAAGAGTCTGAAGTTCTAAAGCGAGACTTCATTGACTTGTTAAACACAGTCAGCTCTGTCAATGCTGAGGTGTTTATCAGTGGCCCTCTTCCACCAGCCAGGAGAGGAGATGAAAGATTCAGCAGGCTGTTGGAACTGAACAGATGGCTGTCAACTGCATGTACTGACCATACAGTACATTTTATCGACAATTTTTACATTTTCTGGGAGCGTAGACATCCTTTTAAGGCAGATGGAGTTTGCCTGAACAAGTCAGGGGTAAAGGGGTAACTCTTCACCTCTAACTTATTTTTCTTCCTGCGTCACTCGTCTGTTCCCATTGCCAAGGACAGGAGACAAGAGGAATCTAAACAAGAGAAACCAACAGCATTGCCGTGGAGACCTCATGGGAAGGAAGCCAAAGGAGAGTCAAGAGGAGGAGTCTCCACCCTCATCAAGGATTGATACCCTTTTCGGAGAGGACGAGTCTTTACTTCCCTCACCAGCACCTACTTCCAGCCCCCACACTTCATCCAGGTCCCTCTCCTCTCTACTCTCTCCCTCCTCGCCATCCTCCCCCCTCATGGAGTTCACTGACCGCATGAACGAGATGGTCATTGCTGGAAGCAAATTCACTCCCCTCCGCACTCCCACTTCCCCGTGCTAAAACCCCTCCAGCTAGACCTCCGTCACCGGTTCTAATGCCGTGTTCACACCAAAACAGTTGTGAAATTTTTCGCTGGGCGTCGCGATAGAGGCGAAACGGCGTTGCGAATATTCGCAACTCCGCTTTTTCGCCGGCGTTCAAATATTTCAACTCCAGCGAATAATTCGCATGACGCGGAGTTGCGAAAGCCAATCAGCGTTGAGAAGCTCCACCCGGCATCACCGCCGTTACTGAATCAAACTGCTGGTCCGCTGAAGGAGCGCTGGAAGCGGCTTCATTCAGACACTCGTCCTGGAGGAGTCGGAGCTTTGTGCGACTACGGATAATGTTATGAACCCAGACACGGGGTGGTTGATGTTCCGACGTGTGTGGGACTTCCTCAACAAGTATAAAGCAGAACTAGTGGTTATTTACCTGGTGGATAAGGAAATAGTAAATGTTTTCAAAACACAGAGATAAGCCCCGCCCCCTTTCCCCAGCGATGGTTGCGAAAATTCGGATTAACCACAGATCTAATTTTTCACCTGCGGCGCGATATAGGCTAAGTGGCGTTGCGAAAATTCGCAACTGTTTTGGTGTGAACACGGCATAAATGCTTTGACGCAAACACCGAAGTTAAAGCGCCGTGCCCCTCCCCCGCCTCCACAACATCTCCACAACCATCCTCCATCTCCACTACCTGGTAAAGACATTGATTGATATATTTTGGGTCTGGACTACAAGGTTAATGACACCACTGATTATCTCCAGGAACAGTCGGGGTCCTGTATGAAGTTAGCCTTCTTAATTCCTGTCTTGACATATCGAAAAGGAAAGGTGAGGCTGCGAAGAAACATTAGTAAATCTGCAAATTTATCCAATTTAACATTCATTCCTCGTCAGCCTGTCCAAAGAAATAGGGCAAATATAGTTTGAAACACATTAAACTTAGCTTTATTAAATGTCAGGTCTCTGTCAGGAAAAACATTTTTCATCAATGATTTCATTATAAGGCACAAACTTGATTATTTGTTTTTAACCGAAACTTGGTTAGACCAAGATAACAGTGCAGCTGTTCTTATTGAACAGCAACACCTCCCAACTTCAGTTTCATGAGTGAAACAAGAGCGCATAAGAAAGGAGGTGGAGTTGCTATTTTATATATTGAGTCTCTTCAATGCAAGCAGATGTCTTTTGGTCATTTCACTTCTTTTGAATATGTGGCTCTCAATTCCACGCAAGTTTTATTCCTCAACATTTACAGACCACCTAAATACTGTGCAACCTTCTTTGATGAGTTTACTGAACTTCTGTCTATAATCTGTATTGATTTTGATTGTGTTGTCATTGTTGGTGATTTTAATATCCATGTTGATAATCCCCAGGACGGAGGGTCTATAGAGCTATGTGGTGTCCTTGATAACTATGATCTGACTCAGCATGTAACAGGTCCCACCCACAACAAGGGGCACACTCTAGACCTAATCATCACCAAAGGTCTGGACATTTCCAAGGTTGCTGTGACGGATGTTGCACTCTCTGATCATTCCTGTGTTTTCTTTGAGAGTGCAATCTCCCTGCACACAAATGTCCAAACCAAGGTTGTGACAAAGCGTTACATCACTGAAAACACCAGTGAACTATTTATTCAGAAGTTCTGCTCCACACCAGGCCTCTCTTGCATCTCAGTCAATGAGCTTGTGGATGGCTTCAATTCTAAAGTAAAACATGTTATTGATGCCATTGCACCCACTAAGGTGAAGGTTGTCGGGTAAGAAAAGATCCCCTTGGAGAAATGCCACACTGGTCAGAATAGAGAAAAGGTGGCGAAAAACTAATCTCCAGGTTCAATGGGGTATCTATAAAGAGAGACTTGACAATTATAATTTGGAACTTAGAAATGCAAGACAGGCCTTCTTCTCTGACATCATAACCAAAAACAATACATGCTTTATTTGCTACCGTGGACAGGCTAACAAAACCTCCGGTGTCGGTAACGGCTACGCTCCAATCCACCTGGGCATGTAATCAATCTGACTCCTATTTTGCTGATAAAATTCAGAGGATTAGACAAGCAGTCGGTGGCTCCACACCAACCACAGGATATGTGTTGTCCCCATCTTTAAATAGCATCCATTCAAATATCATGACACAATTTCACTCAATTAACCAAAGAAGCCTAGAAGACATTATACAACATCTGAACACATTCTCCTGCTGCTTGGATATTCTACCAGCACACTTTTAAAAAAATATTTCACACTGCATGACCCCTGATCTTTTACAAATTGTAAACACATCCCTTCTCTCAGGTGTCTTCCCACAATCCCTAAAAACTGCAGTTATTAAACCACTTCTAAAGAAGGCTAGTTTAGACCCTGAAATATTGAAAAACTATAGACCAATATCAAACCTCCCATTCTTCAGTAAAATAATGGAAAAAGTGTTTTTTCAACAGCTGAACAACTTCTTGGCCGAAAATAACGATGTCTTCCAGTCCGGCTTTCGTCAGCACCACAGTACTGAAACTGCTCTTGTTAAGGTTTTCAACGACATCCACTTAAACACAGACAGTGGCAGAACCTCAGTCTTAGTGTTATTGGATCTCAGTGCTGCATTCAACACGGTTGATCATGACATACTACTAGACAGACTGAAAGTCTGGTAGGACTCTCTGGCGCAGCACTTAACTGGTTTGAATCCTACTTGAAGGCCCAACAATACTTTGTGTCGGTAGCTAATTACACATCAGAGCTGACTAGGATGACATGTGGTGTTCCCCAAGGTTCAATACTGATTCAGAACACTGCAGCTCGAGTCCTCACTAAGACCAGGAAAGTGGATCACATCACTCCAGTTCTGAGGTCTTTGCACTGGCTCCCTGTCAAACAAAGAATTGACTTTAAATTCCTGCTGCTGGTTTATAAAGCACTGAATGGTCTAGGGCCTAAGTATGTTTGTGATCTGCTGCTACCTTATGAACCATCCCGACCCATCAGGTCGTCTGGGACGGGTCTACTTTCTGTTCCAAGAGTCAGAACTAAACATGGAGAAGCAGCGTTCAGCTTTTCTGCTCCACATATCTGGAACAAGGTTCCTGAAAGCTGTGGGTCTGCTGAGACCCTCAGCTCCTTTAAGTCCACGTTGAAGACTTTTCTGTTTGCTGCTGCCTTTAATTGAACCAGATTCAATTACTGCATCTCACTACTGCATTTTATTTCTTAAACTGCACTGCAACTTTTATTTTTTATTTTGCTTTTTGACTGTTCTAATGTTTTCTTAACTGTTTTTAAATCTGCATTATGTTTTGATGCTTTTAATGGTTTTATATGAAGCACTTTGAATCACCTTGTTGTTGAAATGTGCTATACAAAGAAACTTGCCTTGCCGATGGTATATTCATTTGTTTTAAAAATAAGTGTCTTTTCAAGAAAGTGGCAATTAACATTTCAAGCATGAGCTCCATCTCTTCGTCCGTATTGAACGACTATCTATTGAAGGATGAAGGAGGAGCATTTAGAGGATGTTAGTCCTCCTCACTATGTTGAAGGAGGCCTCTTGGTCTGCCGGCTACATTTGGTCTAGAAAAGCAGAGGAGACGCTAGAGGTCACAGTGAGAGGCCACACCAGTGTAGACCTGCATGTATTATATTTCTTCATCATATTTCTTTGTTTATTGCCAGCATTAATGTGAGGGTGTGCTCCATTTCATTTGTCTCTTTGTAGTTTTTTGTTTTATCCCTTTGTAACTGTCTAGGACCTTTTTCTAGTCATTGTCATTTGTAGTCATTTTAATTTCTTTGTCATTCTTTTGGTCTTATTGTAGTTGCTTTGAGTCTATTTGGAATCCTCATGTGTCCTTCTGAGGTGTTTTTTCTTAGTCGTGAGTCGTTTTGCATCTCTTTGATGTCTCTTTGTACTCATTCTGAGTTTCTGGGCAGGATGTTTTTCTTTGAGGGACATTTAGTAAGTGAAGGCCTCTGACTCGCCGGGCCCCTGGGTCTGATACCGGTCGGCCCGGTCAGTTATCCATTAATGCTTCTTCCTCCACTGGGACTGCAGCTCCTGTGGCAGTAATGACCCAGATCCTGATGGACAGCAGTCTTCTGATCTGAGGATTTACGATGTGGAAGTGATCCAGTGGATCCCCAGAGGACCAATCAGCTGATATCTCCTCCAAGGCCTTTTACAAACCAACGTGGACCGACGCTGCCGGTGAAACCTCACCTGACTGGACAACTGCATGGTCCGTCAGCCGTGTCACTGTGACTGATGTGAAATCAATATTTCACTTTTTTATTAGACACAAACACTACACTCAGCACAACCTGCCGGTTTTGCTGAGTGGAAAAACTACCAAATATAGTAAAGATCATGACCAATCAATACGGAAATGATTAAAATGTGATATCGGCACTTTGCTGCAATCATGATTTATTTGCACGTGTATCCATACTGCAGTAGGAGTTCACTCTAAGCCGTAAAGCTGTAGGGGTGCAAAGGCTGTTGTACGTTCAGTCCACTCTACTAATAACTAGATGATTGATATGGAACATGGTTCAGACTTTCATGGTCCTCAGAAGATGAGCATCACATGATCAAACCTATAGACTGTCGCCATCTTGTTTTCTTTTGCAACCAATGCACAGAAGTGACCACATTTGGAATGCGTAGGAGTGACGAAGATACGCTGTATGCGGCTCTGATAGCGGCAGCGACCTGTCAATCACGGTACGACCGCCCTAAATGAAATTTAATTAATTTTGTACAGCCCAAAATCACAAATTTGCCTCTGAGGGATTTACAATCTGTACACATACAACAACCTCTGTGTTAAAACCTTTAAAAAGCCCCAAGGCCTTTTTTAGGATTTAGCTCAAAATAGCATACCCAAACTAAAAAGGGTGTATCTCTGCAACCAAGGGCTATTTGAATAATTCTAGTGTTATAATAAAGGCAACCCTTGTGAGCTTTTGGTCAGATGTGTAAATATTCATATATATGTTGCTGGCTAAGAGTAAATAAAGATTGAAACAGAACAAATAGAAATTCCAGGTCCGCCTATAGAAAAAAGCACTTTCAGGATGATTATCTCCTTGAAATGATGCTTCACTAAGCTCTGAAACTCTCCCAAATCATAGCACAATATGTGAACAGTCTCTGCACTGTTTTCACTTGAAAAAGTGAAGCAGAACAAAGTCAGATTGGGTAAAGTACAGAGAGAATTCAGGCGAGGTTTCCAAAGTTTGCATTTCTGCACATTTGCGCATATTTCTATCTGTGACATTTGAATTTTTTCATGTAGCAAACCTTATATTTCACTTTCATATGACTTATGGTGTTAAATAAACTTGTATCAGTGTGGATTTACTTGGGGAAATGCATTTTTTCAACAAAAAAAAATAAAGTTTCAAAATGTGCTGACTCAGCGATTTATGTTGCTGTGTTCTTTGGTTCGTATGTCGGTGATGCTTTGCAGCAGAGGGATTTGGAATCTGTGTGGAATTGTCTTGCTTTTTGCTATTTGTCTTTTTCTGATAGCACCAAGCTACGGGTTGCTAGTTCCGGAAACATGCAGAGTGGGCTGACTCGTGACAAAATTATAACTTTTATTTTAATAATTATTTTAGTTGGTGTTTGAGTTGTGTTGAAATGGCTGACTAATTATTGTAGCCCAGGTTCTCTTGTCTAATTTGATGTGGAGCATCAGTATATTTGTTCATGATTATTGTAATGTTTTACACAGTTTAATTAAAATTTAAAAAAAGACCTGTATATGTCCATACTTGATGGTCTATTTGACTCTAAATGGACCATCATTTACTAAATGAACATACTTCTGTATTGAAGAAGACTAGAAACTAGAGATTGAGACCATAAACTCATGTTTACAATCTTTACTGAGGGAATAAATCGAGAGAAATAGTCATTTTGTCATTGACTTCTATACAGCCAGAGGAGTCGCCCCCTGCTGGTCAGCAGAGAAAATGTAAGTTTTACATAGAAGACACTCCTGCAGGTTGCTGCCTGGATCAAACTTAAGCATTCAACTCTCTCCCTATCACAAAAGAAGCATGCACATAGCATTCTATACTGTGATCCTACCAGGACTTGGTCGAAGCATTTATATTTTGATTATTTTAATTCAAATGTAGTCATAGTATCCTGGTAAGCTGTTTTAAACCCTCTTAATCCTCTTGGTCCCCTGAGGGGCATAAAGCCACACTGAGCCCTCTCCATCGTTCCCCGTCTTGGCAACATGTTGCTGTTCAGCACAAGGTAAGTTAATGCTCCTGTCAGCGCTACTGGCTCTGTTAGCTCATGGTGGAGAGGCTGGTGTGTCTCAAAGACCTTGAAAGCCATGATGTACGTATGAAGTAGTTTTACCTCCCAGCTAGCTTGACCAAGCTGGATTGGTCGAATGAGTGCTTGACAGTGGCCATCAACGTCTTCCTCGTCCTCATTGGGCTTTCAACGAATATCCATGGTATTAGGAATAACCCCATGAGATGTGCCATCTCGTTTTAAACAGCTCTATACTCGTAACCTAAAAAATACTGATACTTCAAATTCAGATTCTCTATCAACACAAAGTCAAACTATTGGTTTTGATGTTTGACTTTTTATAGGATAGAGCAGCAGTCCCCAACCTTTTATGAGCCACGGACCGGTTTTGTGTCAGACGATATTTTCACGGACCGGCTCACGGTGTGGGCGAAAAACACAACGTAATAAATATGACATAATGATACGACCGGCATAAAGACAATTTTAAAGTGCATAAAGATACAACTCACCAATACGCCGAATTAGTAGGAGCCCTGAGCCTGTTTCTCTGCTACGAGCCGGTCCCATCTCGGGGTGACGGGAGAAAAAGGCCGAGCCCCGACGTGTGTTTATGTCCAATCTAACTTAAACCTTTATGTGCACTCTGTAACTTCATTAAAACCCGCTTCACAAAGACAGGATGTTGAAATGGAGGCAGGGTTTCAGAGCTTTTTTGGCGATATCAGTATACTCTGCCTTGATTTTAACCCAGAACACCGAGTTGAAACAGATTTTTAAGTTTAATTTTTGGGGAAACGTATCACGTAACCTCTTGACATGTGTCAAGATGTTACGTTTGAGGCTACACACAGACGGATGTATCCGGTCTTTTTTCATAAATTCTTCCTCTGCGGCCCGGTACCAAGGGACCCACGGACCGGTACCGGGCCGTGGCCCGGGGTTTGGGGACTGCTGGGATAGAGGACAGTTTTCAATTCAATTCAGTTTATTTTATATCGCCCAACATCACAAATACAAGTTTGCCTCGGAGGGCTTTACAATCTGTACACATGACATCCCTGTCCCGGGACCTCACATCGGATCAGGAAAAACTCCCTCAATAAAGATAGTAAAAACCCTTTCACAGGGAAAAAAAGGAGAAGAAACCTGAGGGAGAGCAACAGAGGAGGATCCCTCTCCCCAGATGGACAGAAGCAATAGATGTCATGTGGCCAGAATGAATAACGTAACGGAGTTACAGCACATTCAATGAATGTGACAAAGTATTCATATAATGAGTAGTATGCATGGTCCATGATCCAGATAGCCAGGATCCATTAAGCAGAAGGCGGTAGAGAGGAGGGGCATCCCTGAGGCAGTGGGAGGAGAAAGCAGGGCCATGGCACCTGGCAGGACCAGCTCCAGGCCAGTTGCATCAGCAGGGCCATGGTTGCATCAGCCTGGTTCCAGGCAGCCACGAATCCATGGAAAAAGAAAGTAGAGATAGTAATATGCATTGAAGAGACAATCATTTATCCAGAAGGAGAGAAAGAAGAGGTGAAGAGGAGAGGAGGAGCGAAAGAGGAAGAGAAGGAGAGGAGGAGCTCAGTGTATCCTAAGATGTCCCCCAGCAGTTTAGGCCTATAGCAGCATATCTAGGGTCTGGACCAGGGCAAACCTGAGCCAGCCCTAACTCTAAGCCTGAAACAGCCCTAACTATAAGTGCTATTAAAGAGGAAAGTCTACTCTTAAATGAGGTGACTGTGCCTGCCCCCCGGACTGAAAGTGGAAGCTGATTCCACATAAGAGGAGCCCGATAACTGAAAGCTCTAGCCCCCAACCTACTTTTTAACACTCTGGGAACCATAAGTAACCCTGCATTCAGTGAGCGTAATGCTCTAGTGGGGTAATATGGCACTATAAGGTCCTTAAGATATGATGGTGCATCACCAGTTAAGGCTTTGTAGGTAAGGAGAAGGATTTTAAATATGATTCTAGATCTTACAGGAAGCCAGTGGAGAACAGCTAGTACAGGAGTAATGTGATCTCTCTTCTGCGTCCTCGTTAGTACACGAGCTGCAGCATTCTGGATCAGTTGGAGAGATCCAAGGGATTTACCAGAGCAGCCTGATAATACGGAGTTACAGTAATCCAGTCTTGAGGTAACAAATGCGTGAATCAATGTTTCTGCATCGCGTTGAGACAGGATGTGCCGGATCTTTGAGATGTTCCGTAGATGAAAAAAGGCGGTCCTTGAGATCTGTTTCACGTGAGAGCCAAAGGACAGGTCCTGGTCAAAAATAACTCAGAGATTCCTTACGGTGGTGGTAGATGCCAAAGCGATGCCATCCAGAGAAACCACATCATCAGATACTAGATTTCTGAGGTGTTCTGGTCCGAGTAAAATAACTTCAGTCTTGTCCGAGTTCAGCAGCAGGAAGTTGCAGGTCATCCAGGTTTTGAAGTTTGGCGACCTGGTGGGTTTCATCTGGCTTGATCGACAGATATAGTTGACTATCATCGGCATAACAGTGAAAGTTTATGGAGTGTTTTCTGATAATACTGCCTAAAGGAAGCATATATAAGGTGAATAAAATTGGTCCAAAGACAGAACCTTGTGGAACTCCATGGCGAACGGCAGTGGTCATTGAGGCCTCATCGTTTACAAATACAAACTGAGATCGATCTGATAAATATGACTTAAACCAGCTTAGTGCTGTACCTTTAATACCAATCAACTGGTCTAGTCTCTGTAATAAGATGTCATGGTCAATGGTGTCAAACGCTGCACTAAGGTCTAACAAGACCAGTACAGAGACAAGTCCCCTATCTGATGCAACTAGAAGGTCATTAGTAATTGTCACTAGTGCTGTCTGTGCTATAATGCTTTCTAAATCCTGACTGAAACTTCTCAAATAAACTATTGTTATGTAAAAAGTCACACAACTGGTTTGTGACTACCTTCTCCAGTATCTTAGAGAGGAAGGGGAGGTTAGAGATAGGTATGTAGTTAGCCAACACCTTTGGATCCAGAGTGGGCTTCTTAAGAAGAGGTTTAATTACAGCTACTTTAAAAGACTGTGGTACATGACCCGTTAGTAAAGACCCATTGATAATATCTAGTAGAGACGCACTAATTAAAGGTAAAACTTCCTTAAACAGCTTAGTCGGAACAGGGTCCAGGAGACAGGTAGAAGATTTAGAAGTAGAAACCATTGAAGACAGTTGGTCGAGGTTGATGGTAAAAAAATCCATCCAGACACACAACAGGGCCCACAGCCTCCTCCATGGCCTTCCCACCTGAGGATGGACCGGCAGTAGTCGAGGGCAGGAGATCACCGATCCTGCCTCTAATAGCCAGAATTTTACCATTGAAGAAGTTCATGAAGTCATTACTACTGAGGTCTATAGGAATACACGGATCCACCGAGCTATGACTCTCAGCCAGCCTGGCCACAGTGCTAAAGAGAAACCTAGAGTTGCTCTTGTTTTTCTCTATTAGTGATGAATAGTAGGCTCCTCTGGCATTACGGAGGGCCTTCTTATATGTTCTCAGACTATCCCGCCAAACCAACCGGGACTCCTCCAGACCGTTGGAACGCCATATGCCCTCAAGCTTCCTTAATGCTTGCTTCAATATACGGGTCTGAGGGTTAAACCATGGAGCAGTGGCGGTTCTACATGTAATTACGCCCCGGGCGAGACCCCCCCTCCGAGCGCCCTCTCGGTTAAAAAAAAAAAGTCGGAAAAATATTTTATTTTGAAAAAAGACCGGATACATCCGTCTGTGCCTATCCTCAAACGTAACATCTTGACACATGTCAAGAGGTTCCTTACGTTACGCCAAAAGTGAAACTTAAAAGTCTGTTACAACTCTGTGTTCTGGATTGAAATCAAGGCAGGGTCACTGAGATCGCCAAAAAAGCTCTGAAACCCTGCCTCCATTTCAACATCCTGTCTTTGTGAAGCAGGTTTTAATGAAGTGACAGAGTGACATAAAGGTTTAAGGTACGGAGTAGAGTCAGTAGACTGGACATAAACAACAGACGTAGGGGCTCGGTTTTTTTTCTCCCGTCACCCCGAGACGGACCGGCTCGTAGCAGAGAAACAAGTTCAGGGCTCCACTAATGCAGCGTCATGGCGAGATGTATCTTTATGCATTTTATAATTGTATTTTTGCCGGTCGTATTACATCATATTTATTACGTCATATTTTTCGTCTACACAGTGAAGGCCGGTTCGTGAAAATATTGTCTGACACAAAATCGGTCCGGCTCAAAAAAGGTTAGGTACCACTGCATTAGAGTACGGCTCCATAGCCCACAGTGGATCCCCCCCCGCGCGCACGCCGCCGCACCCACACACACGACCCGCAGCCGGCACCCCCCCACAGCAAGCAGCCGCAGGGGGCGCCAATCCGCCAACCCCCCACACAGTGACATGATAGATATTGGAAAACCGCTTCACGGCCCAGATGATTATTTATTTTTATTTTTTTTAAGTGGTCGTGCCGCCCCCCACGTGTCATGAAAAAGTGCCGCCCCGGGTCGCCCGTGCCCAAAACCGCCCCTGCCATGGAGCGAGCCTCCTTTGCTTAATGATCCTCTTTTTTAGAGGGGCTATCGAGTCCAGTGTCACTCTCATTGAGCCAGTAGCACCATCGACGAGCTGATCAATCTGGGAGGGAGTAAAGTTAGCACAGGAGTCCTCTGTTATATTGAGACATTGTAATATGTCAAATACAGGAGGAATCGCTTCCTTAAATCTAGCAACAGCACCGTCAGTTAGACATCTGGTGTAAAAACTCTTGCCTAACGCTGTACAATCCGGTAGTATAAACTCAAAAGTTATAAGGCAATGGTCTGATAAAAGAGGGTTCTGAGGAAACACTACTAAATGCTCCACGTTAATGCCATATGTAAGAACAAGGTTGAGGGTGTGGTTAAAGCAGTGAGTCAGTTCCTGTACTCTCTGACCGAAGCCAATCGAATCCAACAATGAGCTAAAAAGACGGCTCACGTGGCAATTTTTTATTTTTTTTTAAATCCAACACTAGCCAGCGGACTCGGCCATATTGCGGCTGAGTGTCGGCTGACTCGGCTGTGTTCCGGCTCGATGCGGCCAAATGTGAGCCACCTTTGGCACATTTCATTGTTGCCATGTTTGGCTCAGGTGTAGCTGTTACGGACATGGGCAGATTCTGTCTGAGACATGGCAACCAGTTTATTAAACCTATGCTCTCACTGTACCCCCTGCGCCCATTATCTGACCCGTTTCCTTAATTATCTCCACAACCACATCGTTTTTTAACTTCATTTCACGTTGTACAACACTGCAACCCTTTTGAGAAGACAACGGCTCTGTACAAACTAATAAAAGTAACCGTTAAGTTTATGTACTTACGTAAATTACAACCACTCGCCGTGAGCTCCGTCAACTGTCCGCAACGCAAGTAACGTTTCACAAAATCGCTCGTAACTATCCTTTAAAACAACGGATTCCAATAATAAACACATCTCCGTGACAGTGCGGGCATGTAGGAGTCGGACGGCGGCATCTAGATACTTACCAGCCACCTATAAGTAATTTTAAATTCCGTCAACAGTCGGAGATTTTTTTATTTTACATTTCTGGGTCCAGCATTTCCCCTGTCAAATGCACGATCTACTGAAGAGAATGCACCCGGGCTGGTTTCTGGAAAATGTAGTTTTCTTATAGAACTTTGACTTAAAATGACCCCAACACTTTGTTTTTCATTGTGGTTTTCATTGCATATTCGGGTTCCTTAGGCTATGTTCTTTCTAACAAGGGGTGTTATTAGTAGGGTTGGGTACCGAGAACAACACGTCCGGTTTGTAGCTGATTGCAATTGTGGACAGAGGGAAGAAATAAATACATTCATATATTAACCTTTTTTTCAATAAATGTATTTTTAGCACCAGAAAGGTGGCTTCATGGCTAGGGTTGGGTATCGAGGTGGTTCCGGTACCTACCGGACCAAAAAGCAACGCAGATTTCGGTGCTTCCTTCCGGTGCCTGAGCCGATTGAAATACTTTTTTTTTTTTTACACTACTCTGTAAAGTTACACGGTATATAAATACTAAAAAGGTAGCAAGGTGCCCGCACGCTAAAAACGATTATTAAAATAGCGCGGATCACAGCACACTCGCTGCTCTGCTCTCTGTCTGCCTGCATGCAAAGCGGGGCTTGAGGGGGCGGGGCTTCCAGCGCTCACACACACAGTGCGCGCACACAGAGATCGCTGCAGACACGAGCACGAGCTTTTGAACGTCCGTCCTCGGCTTGATGGAACAAATCTCTCCAGTTGATATTAATGATGATGTGTAGTCCAGTAAAGCAGCAGTTTAGGGATCCAACAGTGTCTGAGTTCTGTTGCACACGGTCCCATCAGGCCACCTGATTGGACTGGTGTCTGTTCTTTTTTTAAATATATATGTTTATAGTTTGAAGTTAAAAGGTTTGAAGCTGTAGTTTGAAGTGTGTTTTGTATGTACCTATTTATTTATATCTATAGTATACTTTAAACAGTTAATAATATTGTTCAATTTGAAGAAAAAAAATTGCCTTGGCAATAAAAAAGTATCGGTTCAGGCACCGTTTAGGCACCGGTATCGTTTTAAAAGTATCGGTTTAGCACTGGTATCGGAAAAAAAACCCAAACGATACCATCCCTAGTTATTAGTATGTGAGACCTTGGTAAGGGTCTGAAGCACACATTTTGAACATGTCAGAAACCGGTCGAAAAGCATTTTTCTGCCATTCTTTATTTTTGAAAATATACATTTTCTTCCCAAGAAAATTCTGAAAAAAATGATATAAAATAATACAAGTATTAGAACTCATTTGTGGTTCATACGACTATTTAAAAACGTAATCTTGAGACGCTCCCCCAGTACTGGGTCTTCACAGTTTGCTATTTGACAGTTGCTATGTGAACGATGCCTGGTTTGTGTACGTTCCAAACTTTCTTTGCTTCCCTAGCTCTGTGGCCGTCAAAATAAAAGTCCCATTCACCGTTGAACACTTAAATCATATTCTGTGACAGAGGATAAGGGAGAGCCAGGCGTGTGCCAAGGTTCTGCAAGTCCAGCAAAGTCAGGCTGCAGTGAAGAGCCAGGCAGCCGTGAGGAGGCCTCGGGTAGCCGTGCGACAGAGTCAGATGAAACTTCTAATACTACACTTTACCCTGGTGACCGGGCACATTTTCCGGTGGATATTACTGATGCTGACATGAAAAAGTTCATTTTAAGGCAGGGACCATGTAAATTTGAAGGTCCGTATCCTAAAGATAATAAGGGGAGATGTTCTTTTTTTAATCATAGTGTCAAAAAAAGGAACCAAGATACAACGCAAATGGCTGTGTTACTCCCCCAAAATGGACATAGTATATTGTGAGCCCCGTTGGCCTTTTGGTGAGATAAGCTCTGCATGCCATAACAGTGCTTGGACTACGGGAATAAATGATTGGCAAGGACGGTCTAGAAAAATAAAAGAGCACGAACACACTCGCTCACATATGGCAGCTTGTGTAGTGTATGACACATGGCAAGGACATCAAAGTATTGATGAGCAGATTTCCGCTGAATATAAAAAGAAAGTCAACTTTTCGTCAGGGGTATTAACAAGAATCGTTGATGTTACGTTGACACTTGCATCATGCAATGTTGCATTCCGTGCAGATCGTGAGAAACTAGGATAAATCAATAACGAAAACCTTTTATCCGTCATAGAACTTCTCGGCAGATATGACCCTATATTGCAGAGGTTAATTTCCAGCGAAAGTAAAACGAAATACTTAAGCCCACGAATTAAAAATTAAATTATTTCTATTATGACACATAAGGTTCAAAACGAGATAGTGAAAGAGGTCCACGACGCAGAATTTTATTCGGTAATAATGGACACAACTCAAGATATTTCCAAAGTAGATCAACTCCACCCTCAAAAGAATAGCTTGGGTCCCGTTCGCTTATCTTTGGATAATGACCGCCGGACAATACATTATCCCTTACATATGGGTGGGGGGGCCTCTCAGGGTTATTCTGCAGGGGGGGGGCCTCATGTGTTTCCTTGTTTCCTACAGTGTTGGCACTGTATGTAGGAGTCAACATTTAATTCTCCTATCATGTTGCACTTTTGTGGTGTTAACCTTTATAAGGTTATTTTCTATAACTCCTCTTTTGGTTACTTTTAAATTTAATTAATCTAAGTGGCCCGGGGGACAGACAGTCTCTATAGAGTTAAAGGTGGGCAGCTGCCCTAAAGAAAATGCAGGGAATGCAGAATGTGTGTAAGACTACAACTCTGCTTCTGCTTCCTGGGCTGTCATGTACGAGGTCGACCAATAAACTTGGTCATATTTGCAGAAAGGAGATCCGCTCCATCCGAAGTGGGATGGATGCCGTCACCCCTAATCAGACCTGGGTTTCCCCGGAAAGACCGCCAGTTATCTACGAAGCCCACATTGTTTGTTGGACACCACCGTGACAACCAACGATGGAAAGTTGACATGCGGCTATACATCTCATCAGTCACCGTGTTTGGGAAAGGGCCAGAGAAAACTACGGAGTCCTCATGCAGTGCTGAGCGCCAGACGGGTGCATCTACTTCTTCTCTGACCCGCAGCATCAGACAAACAGGTAATGACGGTGTTTGTACAATCCCCCGACATTGTTTGGTGATAAATTAACCACAACATTAGCGCCGCTGAAAACATTACATCGCAACTGGTCCGACGTTTCCTAAAAAAAATGAACAAACAAAAAACTCACGAAATCCGTGATTTCAAAGCCTTGTCCAGCTGTTTACTGATGTTTGTCATGTTTAATGAAGAGAGAGAGGGAGAGATATACAGGCAAGCATCTTCTTTGTGTTGTATAAATACAGTTTAGACAATTTCGAAAGTATATTGAATTTATGTTTATAAATGTCACGAGAATTCACAGCTAGAAAAAATGTACAAAAATGCGATTAACTTCGCATTCATCCTCTGCATGGAAATCACCACCCCAGTATTTGAAGTCACTGCTCTTGCATCAAACGCTCTGCAAGAAGAAAGCATGCACCACTCCACAGCCTACAAGCTAATTGATGGTGTTGTAGCGTGAACGGTGGTCTTGCCAGGGGAAGAGGAGGGTAGGGGGAGAGTAGGAAAGGCAAGACCTCGCACCTAACTCGGTGGCACTCCGTCGGCTAATTATCCTGGTGATCCCGGAGGAAATAATAATCCTCATCCGATATTGGCATAACGCCTTCGGTCTTTTATCTCACCCCGTGCTAAATCGTTAGGTTTTTGTGTTATTTTCAAATTAAGTTATAAGTTTTGTCAAGGGTGTTTTACAGCTTGCGCTCTAGGTCCCCTGCGGTAGGCTGTAACTCCTCTCAACCCTTATCAAGCGAGTACGTATATCGTCTATACCTTCTCTCTACCTATTTTGACACCATCTCATCATTATGACAAACACTGCAAAAGTCTTCACCCAAAGATACTTACCTTAAGTCTCTTTGGTAGATTCAGTCGTCACTTCTGTACCTCACAGTGAATGGACAGGGAAAGAGGGTTTAAATTGTTTTAAAGAACCAGAACCTTTGGTTTGGTTTCAGTCCCTTCCAAAGGGTAAGGCTGAGTTTTTCATTCAAAGTTTATCTTAGATACAAAAAATTAAATTCAATCAAAAAGTTTAAAAGTCACAAGTAACTAAGAGAAGGGGTTAAGTTTTTAGAGCTGGTGAGTGAACACCTCTTCTCTCTTGTCTACTGCTGCACAGAATTGCCAGGCACCTCCCTCCTGATAGCAGAAGTTTCTTCCAGACTGATTGGACCTGTCCCAACCCCTAAGGGCTGGGACAGGTCCAATCTGATTTTTCTCCTTTTCTAGTAAAGATGCATATTAAGTAACTAAGAGGAAGGGTTAAGTTTAGAGCTGGTGAATAAACACCTCTTCTCTCTTCTCTACTCCTCCACAGAATTGTCAGGCACCCCCCAAAAAACATGCATTCCTACCCCCTCTTTTATACACCAGAATACATAAATCATCCTGTCACCAGAGTTGGACAGAGGAGGTTTCACTACCTTATTTGGTAATACTGCCAATGCATGCTCTTTAACAAAGGAGAGAACATTTAACACATCTCATTCAAAAAGAGTATATAACATAGCAACTTGTAGCGTCCTATGAATTTTATGTGTTCTAATCACAAACTATAATGAAAATAAAAACCAAACAGCATATATATATATATATATTCAAATGGTTATATAGAAGAAGAAAATGATTATACGGTTATAATAGTTAGACCTTTTTACTTTCATATTTTTCCTCGGACACTCAACAGTGTAATTCACACAATACAAGCATTGAGGTCTGAGGAGAAGTTTGCCGACATATTTCAAGGTCCGTCAGAGAAGCCTGGTTGTGCCTGGTCAGGAGAGGACACGGAAAGTTGCTTGTTATTCATTTATTTATTCAATTTGATAATTTGAGTTAGTTTGTTAACAAAAAATATCCTGTGTTTTTTATTTATTATTTTTAATTTCATAAATAATTTTGGCGATGGGTGACCTTTTTTTGGGTTTGAACACCTGCCCCCCAAAATGTCTGTGCACGTGCCTGATAGACATGAACTTTTGTGAGAGTTTCGATGTTTAAAGTCATTTTGTGGGACATAAAATTATCATGATTTTAGCAATGGGGCTGGGTCATTTTGTCTACCTGGGCTGTCATAAGGCTATGAAACAGCGCCGCAGGCGTTTCAATTAGAGCAGATTGATCTTCAATGTGACTCCGTCTTCAAGGAGAAGTTCAACTCTCATAAACTGGATGAGGTTTATGCTTCACTAAACATCAGGAGGATGGCACAGAGGATACTGCTGCGGTTTGGCTCTGTGTGTAACACCCTGTTGATTGTGTGTGTGTGTGTGTGTGTGTGTTTGTGTGTGTCTCCTGATTGTTTGATTCCCTTCACCTGCCCTCAGCAACTCCCATGTGTTTCCCTGATTGTTTAGAATCAGAATCCGTTTATTTATTTTATTTATATCCGTCTATTACACAAACAAGGAATTTTTCTAGGCGGAAGGTGCATACATGAGACGTTAGACGAGACAAACAACAACAACAGTGCAATGGATATTAAATTAAGTATAATATATAGTGCTAAGACAAACAGATAACGTTAATGTAAGTGTACATTAAAGTGACGTGTGTTTAAGTTAAAGTGTATGTTAAGTGGCATGAGTGTTCAAATATGAAGTGTGCAGGGGATTGACCGGTAAGAAGAAAGAAAAGAAAGAAAAATAGTCCTGGGGGTGACAGAGTCAGTCAGTGGGGGACCCGGGCTCTGTTGATGAGCCCGACTGCCGACATGAAAAAACTGTTAGTGTGGCGTGAGGTATTGGTCCTGATGGACCTCAGCCTCCTGCCAGAAGGAAGGGACTCAAACAGTTTGTGTCCAGGGTGAGAGGGGTTTATGCCCTACACCTGTGTTCCCCTCTCATATATATATAAATAAACACTCCCCTGTTTCTCCTTGGCCCCTGCAAGATTGTCTTTGTTTACCTGTGTGTTCATTGTTTACCTGTGTGTTCATTGTTATGTCCCATGATGTACGCCACCCTTTGAGCTCTGGATACAAGTTCCTAGTTTTGTTTTGTTTTGAATTTTGGCGTGAAGTAAAGAACGTGCCTCCTGTCATTTTCCTCTCCACCTGAGTCTCTGCCCACCACACCCGGTCCTGACACTGAGCAGACATTCAGCCTGATGATCATCAACACATCACACATCCCAGTTAACTGATGAACACCTCAGATCTGTCCTGAGAATTGCCACAACCAAACTGACACCAAACTTTGATGCACTGGCAAAAAACAACATTATTCCCACTGAAATTAAATGTTTTTACCTTTTAGTTAATGGCTTTTATATAATTTATATTAGTTCACACAAACACTCTCCATCTGATACTGGCCCGGCCCATCTGTCAAATTTTAAAACTCATCGTGGCCCCTGAGCCAAAAGGTTTGCCCACCCCTCTACTAGAGTGTGGGACTGTTTTTGTTGCCGGACCTTGTGATACATCTAGCCAATAGCATGCTGTGAAATGTATAGCTATTTGCATGTTATGAGACGCCATAGGCTCAGCGACTGGGGGTATTAAATGACGCGAAACCTTTGTTCAAGGTTCCACTCGTATACACAGACAGGAACTACAAACAGGTTGGACTGTTGTGGGCTGTGGACTGCTGAAGCGAGAAACCCTCGATCGAGAATTGTATGCTGATCATCAACTTTTTTATTAAATCTGTTTTATTATAACCCATCGAATTCTGTAATTCTCTTCACATGATCGCCCAAAGGTTTTAAAACTTAACAGCCGCGCTCATGCACACTACTCGTGTGTGAATGTTCATCTGTGCACTGCCATCTTTGACGCTAATAGGGGTCGTGTTTGCTGTGTGCATTGTCTCCCAAATTTGGCATGAACATCCACCTGGACTCAAGTAAGTAGTGATTAGATGTCGGCAGTCAAAGTTTTCAAAGTGGCCTCACAGAACATGGTCTTTGGCCCAGAACAAGAACTCATTATGCTCAGAGTTCAAATGTCTTTCAGTGTTAGGACAGAGATCAAAGAAAGCAGAGGATCTTTGCAGAGTGGCTCAGCCCCAGCATTAATCTATTCTTATGTTACTCTGATCTTCAATCCCACCAGTGTTTCAGTCAAGAAAAAAGAAAAAAATCTCAAGAATGGCAGACGGTAGCAGAGAGCAGAGGCGTACCGCCATCACAGCCCATTGTGTCCAACTCCCAAGTTGTTTTGTTTTGCTCTTCGTTCCCCACATCTGCATTTAAGAGCTGATCAATTATGTCAATTTGACACATCAGTGCGGAAAACTTTCAACAACCAGACAACGTAGAGTGTGTGAAGCCTTCAGGTCTGGGTGGGAAGAGCAGGTGTTCCAGATGTAACACGGTGTGTTCAATGTCACTGGATAAAATGGGCCTCAGTGTCCTCAGCTGTATTATGGTCATCAACATTGGGTTGCACAAAAAGAGGCAAATGGCGGACAGAAACATAGACTTAAGAGACAAATCATCACATAATAATGATCCTCGATTCTTATGTAGATTTATTTCCCCAGACAGATTTTTAAAAATAAGAACTAATCAACTTTTAATTAGGAATCTTGCTGCCAGAAAGGATCATGCATCCCTCGCTGAGATTATTTCTCATTTCTGTAGACGTGGAGCTCAGTGAATTTGGTGTGGTGATGGGGCCGGGAGATAACCGCTTCAGAATGTAATTACACATTTCATGTCACACCGCCTTCATCTGGTGGCGTTCCGTTTCTTTCTAGCGGCTCCCCCGGTGACGTCTGGGCACTCTCAGTTTTTGAAGTCGCTCCTGGGCAACAACGTGGGTTTCAGCTCTTCTTCACAGCAGGACATCTCACTACTGTTTAGTCTTGGGGAAACATGAGCACAATGCTGTTTATTAATGATAATGATGTGTAACGAGTCATAACACGCACACGACTCGAGGGATCTTTGACCTTTTATTCGAATCTCGGGAAACAGCAGGCAGAGTACAGCAGAGTCAGAATCAGAAAGGCAGGTAGGTAACCGGGAGTCCGGTATAACGGGTCTAGCAGGAAATCAGTCCGTGAACGAGTGCTGGAGAGTCAGACATGATAAACCGAAAAAACAATCTAGCAAGGTGTGTCTGGGAGGCAGGAATAGGACTTGATTAGTGATCAGAGGCTGGTGAGTGAACAGGTGAAGGGAGTTAGACTGACGAGGAGGGAGTGACTGACAAATAGAGTGAGGAGGGTGTGGAGCTGAACTGTGACATGATGATGATGATAACCACAACAATAATAATCATAACATTTTATTGAGTGATCGTGGAAGGGATCGGTACCTAAAAGCTTTGCCCTGTTCTTTCTTGATTTTACATAATTTCTTCATTTCACTTTTTAAAGTCACTTGCATATGATAGATACCCATGTGTTTTACATCTAAAATTACAGAACAATCTCAGCTCTATGTAGAATGCTCTATCTTGCTGTGTGAATCTCAAATGATCTTGCGGACACAAGGCAGAGGAAGCGGAGGTTCTACTGAATCTTGGAGACGTAGAACCATATTTCTGTGCAGATTTATCGTGATGGAGTGAATATTTTCAAAATGTCAGTATCGTATAGCACGGATCCGCACTCGAAAATCTCGAAGGGTTAATGCAGAAAATAGAGCCCTTGATTATGAGGCCAAGCTCACCCAGAAAATGATTCCACCAAATAGAGATACATATTTACTGGATCGTTATGCCCAAAACAAAGAGACTAAGGTAAAATGGTACTCTGGTACTTCAGTTACGACAGTTAGTAAACAGTGAATGGATTTCAAATTCACAGAAGTAACATTCCTAAAACCGCATAAAAAACTATCAATCAAGACGTTGTACCATTTACTGCCTGGGTTGAGGTTAATTTCCGATTCGCAGCTAATATGCCACCACAGGTAGCGGTCCCCTTATTCATCATGAAAGACCATTGGCACAAATGTAATCAGTGGGATTGTTCACCTTGAACTGAGTTGCATCTTCGTTCTTCTTATCTGTGTGGACAGCCATCTGTCTGCAGACGGACAAGTCGTGTTGGTGTTATCTAAGTGAAATGCGGTGGTGTTGCCTGTATGAGGGTTGTCTCTGGGGGCTCCAGTATGCCCACATTCAGGGAATATATGGACTGATTTAAAGATCTCCTATGATGTGATGTATTATATCGTGTCAATGGAGTGCATCGACACTTGCGTGGGCTGGCCTGGGTCAGTGCTCAACTCAAGAGTTCTCTGCCACAGCCCGCTCTACCGGCGTTCACTCTACACTCCTCCAGGGCACTTCATCTCAGACGGAGGCATCCTCTGCCCCTCCAAGAGGCCTTCATTTCTAGGGCTTTTAGGGTTTCCGGGCTATCTTCTGCAAGTGCTGGAGGTGCACTACACCTTCGTACCTCATGCAAGTAATCACTCAACAAGATATTTTGGGTTACTGAAGAACAAGTAGATCATGTGTATATATATATATATATATATATATATATATATATATATATATATATATATATATATATTTCCGTTTTGTGTCGTCTTCCACGTGAAAGAGGATGAGGGGGAGAGCTGTTTGGAGGCAGTAACTGGTACTCCTTGGCGGGACCAGCACAGCACACGTTCCATCAAGAACGTTATATGACTTAGAGACAAATGGACAACATCTGCATCAAATATTAGAGCTTTCTCTGATGCTTTGGCTTTAGTAAATAATGCAATTTATATATCTCATATTAGCTCAGCGTTTAGGTTTAGGTAATGCATATACTCAGTGAACCATAAATACTTCTTACTGCTTTCCATTTGTCTTTACAGGTACATTTGTGAGAAATGATCGACAGAGCTCAGTGAAGAAGAAAGCATTTAATGTGAAGAGATAATTCATCTTTACACATCCATGTATGATACAGAGTTAACGTAACCAGATTGTTAATGGCATATTGATTAGTGTAGGAGTTGTCCCCATGTCTTCGTGACTACACACTAGTGGTGGGCCGTGGATTTTCTACCTGCGCATTCACTGGATCAGCTGTTTAACAGCTGGACAGCGATAACTTTGTGACTTTAGGCTTAGCAGGCCCGCCACTGCTACACACTGTCAGACCAGTGACACTTACTGAAGAGAGGCAGCATCCCAAAAGAACTGAACTATTTCAAAAGCAGTAAATTATGTTTGAAACACTTTGAAAATACTGTTGAGACTATTGAATAATTCATATTGTCATCAGTCTACTCAAATACAGTTTGGCTGAACCAGATAAATGCGTTGTGTTGTTCACAGTGGTAAAGAATACATTTTTCATAGTCAGGATGTTCATGGACCAGGTCTTGTCTTACCCCTCTGCATAATCAATTAGGTATTTCATATGACCCGTTTAAATTAAAGTAATAACATAAAACCTTTGTGCTTAATGCCACAAGATCATAAAAAAAAGAGAAAAACCCTCCTTTAAAAATGAAGCATTTTATTGACAATGAAATGTAATTTGCCGAAACATAATACAAAGAAGTATAAATGGCGACCGGGTGGGAGCGTGACCGGAGAGTGTTATTACACTTTTACGTATGGTTTTAGCCCAACAACCTGAAAATAAAACAAGTATTCACGTTACAAAGTCTTTCAAAAATGATTTCTCCTTCGTTCTGATAAACAGCCGCCACCTCCTCTCAGCGCTTTCTCACCACAGCGAGGCCAAACTGCCACGCCACTCGCCCCATTATGTTTTTTATAGCCAAGAAACGTTCACTCACACAAAAATTGTCTGTTATTGCATAACAATAAACAGTGCAAATGTCTAGAGGCATAATATAAATTAGGTTAGTGCGTATCTCTTCAGATATGCACTAACCTAATTTATATTATCCTCTTTATTCCTATAAATAAAGTAAATTATCAATCCATAGTTTTATTTCAATAAACATAGCAACACATATCTTCACTTCTCCCTACCTGCTTCCTCCAGTTGGTATTTCCAGGAACTATAAATGGGTGCTCGGGCTTCTCCTCAAGCCGATATACTAACCGGAGCTGGTTAGCTGGATGGTAAGTGTGGAGCAAAGCAGTGGCTCTGATCAGCCGAGGAAGCGCCGGGCTATGAAGGAAGATGAGCTTGGCAGGATTGCTGCAGAGTTGAGCGTCAAAATCAGCAGATGCCTGTGTTAGAGTTTAAGGTGTTATCTTTCCCACAGCAGAACACATGTTGGACATTGTTAGATTTGGGTGGATATCATATCGGACTATAACTTTATCTAAAATACCAATTTAACCGTGTGTGCGTGTGTGTGAGTGAGAGAGAGATAGTGATAGCTCCAGGCTAGCGCATCAAGGTGGCTCCTGGCCTTTTGTCTGTTGATGAGCCATCAAGACACACAAAACATAGTTTTTTGTCAACTCTGATTGTTGGCTTTTGTCTGTAGTATGAAGGCTGTTTGTAGTAGATATTTCCCCACAACTTATCTGTCTGTCTCTCTCTATATATTTATCTGTAGGTTTGTGACACCATACTTGGCACACCAGGGAACGCTTTGCCTTCAAAGACCACCTCATCAGTGTCACCTTACTGCAGGGCCCCCAGTTTAAATGTATTTACAAGTAGTGGGGCCTACTCTGTCAAACACCCAATGTAAAATGTGATGTCTCTCTTTCTGACTCTATTCTGCTCTAAACCTCTTTCATGTGAGGGTGTGGGCACCTCTTTTATTCTGTAAACCTCTGAAACCCAACCCTATGTTTCTTAAACCATTCCGCTTTGAACTTCTCATGCCCAAAGTTACAGTTGATAGTTGTTATTGGACAGTGTTGAGCACTGTGTTTTCTTGAAATAAAGCTTTGTTTTTTAGAATATTCTACTCAAAACCTCTTTTCTTCTCTTTGTGAAGTGCTATTTAAACCGCGTCGCCCAACTGCGCCCTCCCCTACCCCCAAAAAAGAATCGATGAGTCACGCACGTGTAACTTACGAACGGTAAAACCAGCATTTCCTCTTGCACCCCACCTGTAATATGCCCCAGTTTGATAGATACCGACTTACAGGAAACATGGTGTTCATTTTGTGAGGCACAGTGGACAATCGAGTTCACAAGCACAACTCGGAGGCAGGTGGCAGGCAAAGTTCTGTAGTCGTGTATTCAGGCAGGGGTCAAAACCAGGAGATCAAACAAACAGGCAAACAAATCCGATAAGGGGCTGGCAAAAGCCAAGGTCGGCAAGACGGGCATAAACGGGGTCAGAACAGGTCGGCAAAAAGTACAAAGATATGCTGGAGAGTTTGGCACAATGGACAAGACAATCTGGCAGAGGACACGTGCAAGTGAGGGGACCTAATAGTGAGCTAATGAGGGAACGGGCAGCAGGCGAGATGGGCGTGAGGGAACGGGCTGCAGGCGAGATGGGCGTGAGGGAACGGGCTGCAGGCGAGATGGGCGTGAGGGAACGGGCTGCAGGCGAGATGGGCGTGAGGGAACGGGCTGCAGGCGAGATGGGCATGAGGGCCAGGTGACTGTGATGAGGGGTAATCAGGCATGAGTGGCAGGATCTGGAATGACAGGAGAGTGGTTAAAACTGACAGACAGGATGAAAACACTTAATACGACGGGGAATCCGTGACACATTTATTTTAATGACATCCACAAAGTGTACAGGCTTTGTCACTGCAGTGTGTTTTTTTCGGGCTTTTGGAAGAATATTTCCATTGGGGGTGACTGTGGATAAATGGTTAGCATGCCCATCTTTCAATCAGAGGGTTGGTGGTTCGTGCCCCGGCTCTGCTAGTCCTCGTCGTTGTGTCCTTGAGCGAGACACTTAACCCCTTATTGCTCCCTGTTGCTGTGTCTGTGGTGTATAGAGCAAAAATGTATGTCGCTTTGGATGAAAAGCGTCAGCTAAATGAAATGCAATTTCCAGAGCCTCGATATGTGAAGTTAGAAATGTCATTTATGGACCACCAGGCTGTTTGTCTTGACCTGCAAATACATGTACTGTTAGGCTTTAACAGTGATATCTCATAGCTTAAAATAGAATGCCAGAATGTCGACTATAATTTGACGGTGGCCTCGATGTGTGTCTGTTTATTCTAGGAGCAACTGAAAAGGGACTTTCTTCAGAGACTACTGACTAAAGTGTCCCAGGCCATGCAAAGACTGCCCCTAGATGTGGACTACTTGCAGTTTGTAGTCAACCAGGAGATGGTTCTGTTTAGGTCATTACCGGGTCAGGTTGAGATGCCAGAGGATGTTGTAAATGCTTTGATGCAGTTGTCAACACTTGTCAATATAGACAACTCTGATCTGACCCCTAGTCAGGTGCCAGTGATGCAAGGAGAAATGGGACGGCCAAAATACGTTGTGTCTCTTGAACAACTACAGAGCCTGATGAAAATGTTCCTGCCAGTGTCACGCATTGCAAAACTTCTGGGTATTTCTGAGAGTACAGTGAAAAGGCGCATGCACGATAATGGCCTTTACATAATGCAGTTGTACAGTAACTTAACTGATGAACAACTAGACAATTTGGTGAGGTCAGTGAAAGCCAGGACTCCACATGTAGGATACCGAATTATGAAAGGACTCCTGCTGGCCATGGGCCACCGTGTCCAGTGGAAGAGAGTGTTTTCATCCATGCATCGTGTAGACTCTGTTGGTGTACTCTTAAGAATGACAAGGATGGGATGTGTTGCAAGTAGGACATATTCTGTTCCGGGTCCTCTGCACTTAGTACATATCGACACAAATCATAAACTCATCAGGTAGGCCATAGATGTTATATATACATGCTATTTAGATACAGTACCTTGTTTTGCATCCACAAAAAAGGTACACATACTAAATTAAACTGATTTTGTGTTTCTTTTTTCCAAAAGATATGGCCTTATTATTTTTGGAGGGATTGACGGCTTCTCACGAAAGGTTATTTATTTTTCACCAATAACCATAAGTGAGATGTGTTGAGAATGACCTGCTAAACTTGCAGTAGGTCCTTTATTAAAGGATCTATATTTTTGTCAGTATCCATCTGATGCCACATAGCAAAAATGTCTGAGTGAACAAGCTAGTATTTACAAACATTTACGGGTCTGAAAAAAATTCTGTTCCAGATCATGTACATGGGTGCGGCGACCAATAATAAAGCATCCACTGCACTTGATTTCTTCTTGGAGGGAGTGCAAAAGTATGGCTTTCCATTAAGGTAAGACTAGCAAATAGGTGTGTCTCAGTCATACTCATTCCCCAGTCATTTGTGAATTAGCTGTCAGTTAAAGATGTTCATACTTTTTATTTGTTAGGTGTGAACTAATGTTATACTGGAAAACAGTTCCAGTATTCTTGTTTGAACGGGTTGAGCAGTGAGCTGACCAAAGAGATTTATAAACAACTAAGACATGAAGTAACTATGACCGATTACACTAGGTTGTTAAGAATTTAAACAAATCCTATACTTCTAATTTGTCTGACGTCTATGTATATGTGTGTAATACATTCTCTTTAGAGTAAGAGGTGACCAAGGAGTGGAAAATGTTGGCATAGCACGATGCATGTTCACCATTAGAGGCTGCGGAAGGGCAAGTTTCCTGTCAGGAAAGAGTGTGCACAATCAAAGGTATTTTTTTTACATATCAGTATAATTAATGCCATAGGTTGCCTTCCACAGAGACATAATTTGTGAAATATTAAATATACTATACATAAGGGTAATTTGATGCTTCCCCCCCAGAATAGAGCGTCCGTGGCGGGATGTTTGGATGGCTGTTACAGACGTGCACTACGAAGTTCTTCACAGCCTTGAGGATGAAGGTGTTCTAGATCCTTCTGATAGCATCCACCTGTTCTGTGCCCAGCTCTTCTCTTAACATATGCTGTTACTCTTAACGTTCTGCTGTCCCGTGGGCGTCCTTTCCTGGACATTCTAGTGTACACTGTACCCCCTATTTATAGTTCGGTACGAGTTCGGTATGAGTGCCATATGTTTCTGGAAACCTACGATTCTTGTGATTCCAGCTGTGCAATCAGTTTCAAGATCAGATCACCACAGCAGCTACAAACAACACTTTTGTCAGACAACAACAAACAAACAAACAAACAATAGCAAAATCCAGGCAACTCACCGATGACGCCTCATATTGATCCATAAATCCATTACATTCCAACAACAACTGCGTTGTTACGTCGTAAAGGTCCAATAAAAAAAATCCCATAATTTTTTTGGTCCAAAACACGTGATTACGTCCATAAATATCCACCAACTGGTGTTGCATCACTTCATGTCAGATGGAAGATATGAAAGAATAACGTTTTGTTTTTGAGAAAAAAAGACCAAAATGACCGCCGAAATCTAAGCTTTGTATTGGATCCCCACTTGAACCAAGAGGAGCTTCATGTCCTGACTGACAGGCTATATTACCCAACCAGAAGCTACGTTGAAGTTCAGGCTCAACCTCTATTTTCTTACGTGGCTCAAGCCTGTCACCTCATACAGCTCAGATGACAGGCGTTTCGTACAGCTAATGAAATTGCCTAAAAAACGAATCCCAGGGAGAGGGGTGCAGGTAATCCCAACAGCCTTCAATTTGATGAGAAGAGACAGCTGCTCACAGAGCCTTAGTTTGTCATTGAATTAGCATGAAAATGCATTCTGAAGAGAATTTAATGATTTATATGTTGTACTGCCTTACTTTGACTAAAGTTTCATGTCCCACTTATACTAAAGAATGTGTCTCGCTTGTACTAAAGAATGTGTCTCGAAGCTGAGCAAAGCTGGGAAGCCACAACTGGTCGAGTTCTCAGTCACTCTTGACCTTGGCTAAACAGATTAGAAAGAGGCCGCTGTGGCCTTATATGCCCTTGCTACCGCATATTAACACATAAAGCTTGCTTTTGGCCGTTATCGGTCTGGCACAGGGACGGTTGTCTGGCTCCTGTCGTGTGTGGGAGGTTCCGCCTTTGTGCTCAGTGTGGCTCACCCTTGTGACCTTTAGATGTCTGAATTACAGACGGACTCAGCTCCCTTTTTCGCTACTAAGACTGAGACAAATATGAAAGTCAGATAAGGGGGAGTCTCACAGAAATGGGATAAATATCCATTGTTCTTAGAGAACGGTGCCCACTCTCATTCTGGGGGTGTGCTGACTGTGTGCAGACTGTATGCAGAGCAGACCATCAGGGGAGCTGAGTCCAAGGCCTTGTAATAGATATGCATTTCATGTATGTGTGTAATTGCTAAATAAATAACCTTAACTGTAATATAACCTGTTCTGTCAATTCTTGAACACTCGAGGAATATCCTGGCGAGGAGGATTCCTTTTCAATTCATACTTCATTTTCTCTGTATCAGCAATACTGGTAGTACATATATAGTACCTCTATACGTTTGCAAGACTATAAGCCTTTTTAAATAGGTATATAGTATATATATCATGAATATTTTCAGTCTCAAAATGGAAAAACTAATTCAACCCAAGCGCTCTTTGGTGACGTGGTTGATTACGTTACTGTCATCTGTCCATCATCGTATAAAGCCCGCCCTGACAATTTGATTGGTCCGAACAATTTTTGATTTTGGATAATTTCTCCCCAATGGAGCAGTGCCAGACCGAACTTCTAGACCTCAAATGTTGTGGGCGGGGCTAAGTTCGGCTGGTACCAGGCTACATCTTTAGCATACCACCCAAAAATCCACTAGAATGCATGAAATAACATCTACTTAAACCAAAATGTCCTGGGGATGGACCATCAGCTATGTCTTTGCTTCACAGAATGTAACCAATGTTGTCCATCTCCAGTAGACCGCCCTTATCAACGACTTTGGGCCCCACAAACCACCAGAATGCAGGGTACAACATGGGTACAACGCCAAATTAATTCCAATTTCCTGATATTTGAGCCACCAACATGTGTGGCTGCGTATGCGGCAAAATTTTGGTCACCCCCCGACAAAATCTCACTCACACAAGGTTTTTTGAAAAGTTGGCAGCTCTGGTAGAAGACAGCAGGACGTGTGTAGAAGACAGCAGGACATGTGTCAGGGAGAGCAGGAAGTGTACAGTGACAGTGTAGTCCTTTCCTCTGAAGCGTCAGGTGAAGCGATGTTGGTTTCTGATGACTGCGGCAGACTGACAGCTGATCACAGCTGATCAGCTGTCAGTCGCTTTAACAGCTGACAGAGTTTTGTCTAGAGAGTTTTTAGCGAACATTCCAATAAAAATGCACTTAAAATATTGATAACAATTATCGTATGTTTTCAGTTGATTTAATGGTGTTAAACTACAATTTATATTAATAAAGACAGTTATCATGAGTGTCAGAGTGGAGATGTTTTCTCTGTCGTCTGTTACGGTTTAATAAACTGCATTGAGTATTTTTATGCTGTGATGTGTCCTGCTTATACGCGCAGGATCCATTTCTACCGGCGGAATGCGTCTTATTTATTTATTATTTACGTCGGCATGTTTTGAAATTCTAATTGTGACATCATTATAAAATAACCCACAATATAAATATAGTTTCTCTTCATTACGTGTTGTAAAGAAGCGTTTCCTCTCTCCAGCTCTCTCTGATTTTAATTACATACATAATAAAAATTATTGAGGGAAACAACAGATCAAATTGTTGAAGACAGTTGTTTGTGGTCCTTTTGTTGTTCAGACCTACAATGAACATATTTTAACCAGATGGTGAATAAGAAAACAGATATAATATATAGCTTGAGTTTAATCTGTGATCGTGTTCACTCTGGTATGACACTGCTATGAAACTCCAGCGATCAGTCCGCTCAGCTGCAGCGTCCAATCACATAACAGATGAACAGTGAGGAGGCGTGTCCAGCGTTAAAACACTTTCTGGAAGCTTGCTCTCGGGGCTCCTCGGTCATGACTCCTCCGATTTCCCTCCTCACTCCTCGATCCTCGCTCCTCCGAACAGAATAAGAGCTTTGGGACAGCCGTCAAGATGGCGGCGCAGGACCACTTCCGGTTCAATCGAGGAGCGAGGAAACGACAATTTAGAGACTTGGGATGTACCCTATGACTGATAACTTAGACTGATAAGCTCTGGTATCAAGGAGGAAATTGGCGCAACTAACGATTGCCAACGTAAACAAAGCGATCTTTTACTCACTTGTTGAGAAGGGAGTCACCAAGCCTTTGACAGGACGATAGCTCTGCATGAAATGGGGACGGCGGGAAAATAATAAGTTACACTAACACTAACGTCGGGTGAAATCCACCCGAAAATATTTTTCCCTCATCACTAACGTCGGGTGAAAATCACCCAAACACGTCTCAGCCGAAAAAAACAGCGATCGGAGCAGAGAGACACGCCCACCTTCAATAACGTCTGTGAGAAGCCTGAAGCTACAGAAGGCCCCACGGAACTCAGACAAAAGCAACACAATGAAAATAACGTAAACACAATTGCTCGGGTGAAAATCACCCGACGTTAGTGTTCTAGGGTTAAACTTGATCTAACAGGAAGCCAGTGGAGATCAGCCAACACAGGAGTAATGTGATCTCTCCTCCTAATCACTAATAGAGAAAAACAAGAGCAACCCTAGGTTTCTCTTTAGCACTGTGGCCGGGCTGGCTGAGAGTCATAGCTCTGTGGATCTATGTATTTCTATAGACGTCAGTAATAATGACTTCATGAAGTTCTTCAATGATAAGATTCTGGCTATTATACAGGATCGGTGGTGCCCTCGGCTACTGCCAGTCCATCCTCAGGTGGGGTGGCCATGGAGGCGGCTGTAGGCCTTGATGTGTATCTGGATGGATTTTCGATTTGCATTTGAACCAGCAAAGGTGGTGAAGAGGGTCTGTGGGAAATGGACTGCGACTAGAAATACAATTCTCATTGTACTGTAACATATATATCTGAATAACAATTCCTTCTAGGTAAAATATTTTGTTAGTAGACACAGGAGGGCGGAGTGAGGACTTCAGCTACCGGAAAACATGAATGTTATGGAGCCATCTTCAAAACCTACGCTAAAGAGAGACTCCGCCCCTGTGGGACTTTAAGCCAATTGCATGTCGTAGAACTAACCAATGAGTTGCCTTAAACTCCGTGAATGAGAGGATAACTAACACACGCAGGAGAAGCAGCCCTTTTAAATCCCCACGTGACCGGACAAGACCTGCGGTCTGGAGTTCGTCAAGGATCGAGGGGCCCCGATCGGATTGCATAAACTGCTTCTGTCATCATCTTCTATTAAATAATTATTAGTATAACTCATTTTGGACTCTAGACATTATTCCCCACACCACCTTCCACAATTTTTGATCACTTGTCGATCAAGCCAGAGGAAATCCATCAGGTCGCTAAACTTCAAGCGTGTGTTAAAGACATAAAAACCTGGATAACCTGCAACTTCCTGATGTTGAACTTGGACAAGACTGAAGTTATTTTAAGAAATCTATTATCTGATGATATGGTTCATCTGAATGGCATTGCTCTGGCATCCATCACCACCGTAAGGAATCTCAGAGTTATTTTTGATCAGGACCTGTCCTTTTGGATCCCTCATGAAACCGATCTCATGGACTGCCTTTTTTCACCTGCGGAACATAAAAAAAGGCATATTCTGTCTCAGAGCGATGCAGAAAAGTTGATTCACGCATTTGTTACTTCAAGACTAGACTACTGTAACTCCTTATTATCAGGCTGCTCTGGTAAGTCTCTTGGGCCTCTCCAGTTGATCCAGAATGCTGCAGCTCGTGTACTAACAAGGATGAGTAATAGGCTCCTCTGGCATTACGGAGGGCCTCCTTATACAGTGCATCCGGACAGCGCTTCACTTTTACGACATTTTGTAATGTTACAGCCTTATTCCAAAATGGATTAAATTCATTTTTTTACACACAACACCCCATAATGACAAAGTGAAAAGAGTTTTGGGGAAATTTTTGCAATTCTATTAAAAATAATGAACAAAAATTCACAAGTATTCACAGCCTTTGCTCAATACTTTGTTGAAGCACCTTTGGCAGCAATTACAGCCTCAAGTCTTCTTGATTTATGGGCAGTTTCTCCCATTCTTCTTTGCAGAACCTCTCAAATTCCATCAGGTTGGATGGGGAGCGTCGGTGCACAGCCATTTTCAGATCTCTCCAGAGATATTCAATCGGGTCCAAGTCAGTGTCACGGTTCAGCGCCACACGTTTCTCTATTAGTCTTCACTACTTAGGTCCCCTCACTTGCACTTGTCCCCTGCCAGATTGTCTTGTGTTTTAGAAGCAAGCTCTCCAGTGTTGTTGTGTGAAGTAAAGGATTCTGAGTTTGCTACCTCTGTCTCGTGAGTCGTGCTTCTGGGTCCTAGTCCTTCTAACCGTTACAGTCAGGGCTCTGGTTGGGCCACTCAAAGACATTCACAGAGTTGTCCCGAAGACACTCCTTTGTTATCTTGGCAGTGACTGGTTTCCTCCAGACATGACCCTTGGCATTCAGGCTGTTGGATTCCCTGTCTGCTCGTAAGTCTCCACCCCCGGTTTCCGCCCACTGTCAGGCCCCTCTCCTTCATCCCAGCTGTTGTGCATTGCCTTGATCACCGGCAGGTGATTTAGGGACCACTGCGTACCTGGCTCATTTGTCGGGTTGTTCCAGTTCCAGTCTGCTTCTTCAGGTGAGAGTGGATCACAAGAGCGGTTGAGTTGCCCTCCCGACTCTGGAGCGGAATCAGTCTGCCGTGCTTCAAGAGCATTGACTACAAGAGCGGTTGAGTTGCCCTCCCGACTCTGGAGCGAAATCCGTCCGGCGTGCTTCAAGAGCAGCCTTCACAAGAGCGGTTGAGTTGCCCTCCCGACTCTGGAGCAGGGGAGGTGGATCTCCTGTGTTCGCTGGACATTACCGTTGGTATTAGTTTGTCTATTTGTTTTGTCGCAATAAAGTCCGCCCTTGGAACTTGAACTGCTGCGTCTGCATTTGGGTCCTCAACACCACACCCCTTCTAACACAGGCCAAATAGTTCAATCTTTCTTTCATGAGACCAGAGAATTTTGTTTCTCATGGTCTGAGAGTCCTTCAGGTGTCCAGCAACGCTGGAGCTCTGTCAGAGGGACCATCGGGTTCTTGGTCACCTCCCTGACGAAGGCTCTTCTCCCCCGATCGCTCAGTTTGGCTGGTCGGCCAACTCTAGGAAGAGTCCTGGTGGTTCCAAACTTCTTCCATGTACGAATGATGGAGGCCACTGTGCTCATTGGGACCTTCAATGCTGCAGACATTTTTCTGAACCCTTCGCCAGATCTGTGCCTCGATACAATTCTGTCTCGAAGGTCTACAGACAATTCCTTGGACTTCATGGCTTGGTTTGTGCTCTGACATGCACTGTCAACTGTGGGACCTGATATAGACAGATGTGTGCCTGTTCTAAATCATGTCAAATCCAAGTGGACTCCAATCAAGTTGTAGAAACATCTCAAGGATGAACAGTGGAAACAAGATGCACCTGAGCTCAATTTAAGTGTCATGGCAAAGGCTGTGAATACTTATGTACATGTTATATTTTCATTCCTTATTTTTAATAGATTTGCAAAACTTTCCCCAAAACTTCACTTTGTCACTATGGGGTGTTGTGTGTAGAATGTTGAGGTAAAATAATAAGGCTGTAACATAACAAAATGTGGTAAAAGTTAAGCGCTGTGAATACTTTCCGGATGCACTGTATGTTCTCAGACTATCCCACCAAACCAACTGGGACTCCTCCAGACCGTTGGAACGCCATATGCTCTCAAGCTTCCGCGATGCTTGCTTCAATATGCGGGTCTGAGTGAGCCTCCTTTGTCTAATTATCCTCTTTTTTTTTTAGAGGGACTATCGAGTCCAGGGTCACTCAGTGAGCCAGTAGCACCATCGACAAATTCAGTTAGACATCTGGTGTAGAAACATTTACCCAACACCGTACACTCCGGTAGTATAAACTCAAAAGTTATAAGGCGATGGTCTGATAAAAGAGGGCTCTGTGCAAACACTACTAAATGGACCACGTCAACGCCATACGCAAGAACAAGGTCGAGGGTGTGGGCAAAGCAGTGAGTCGGTTCCTGTACTCTCTGACAAAAGCAAATCGAATCCAACAATGAAATAAATACAGCACTAAGGCCATCATTGCAGACATCCACATGAATATTAAAATCATCTACAATAATAACCTTATCAGTCTTAAGGACCAAACTTGATAAAATGACTCTTAAGCTGAACATTTGAATCTCGATTTTGGAGCAACAGGACTGATGGGGAGGGTGTAGGAGTTGGGAACTGTATTGTTTTTTTAAGCTTAGTTGGTCAAATTTAGACTTGCACAGTGTAAAATAAAGAAATGTTTATGTGTACATTACAATGCACGAGATATAATTGATAAGGGATATTATTATGAAGGATTTGTAATTGTATGCATATTAAGGTCACTGTTTTTATTACTGGATAATGATTAATGTGTGAATGGATGTTAGACAATGGTGCATGCTGGAGCCAGTGAACTTTCACTTTAAGGAATTGTAGTTCTCTTGTTCGCCTGAGGCGGCGGAGCTGAACTTGGACTTTATGCTTTTGAGATTACAGAAATAAAATGTACCTATTTTACATCTTCTCAAACTGTTTTGTTTGCATAGAGCATTCAGTGTCAATGTTATAGGCTTTTATATGTGTCCATGTCCAGGCCATTTAGAGATTTGTTTATCTCCCTGAAGCAGTTCCTATCCAGCTGAAGACAGAACCCATTATTCTCACACATCCATACAGGCAGCTAGTACACTGTTTCCTCCCCAGAATGACTTTGTCTGTCCTTTTCCCACTGTCCTTTGTGTTTGTGGGGACAGGAAAGTGGCCTTTAGTGGGGGGTTTAGGTGGGCCAGCAAGTGGCAGAACTCTCAGAAACTATACTAATACTATTATTTACAACCCCAACACATTATTTCCAAAGAAAACACCACTCAAAAGGCAGGTGAAAGGCAGTGAAAAGCCAGTCAAAGTCCCTGGTCTCTGCAGCTGCTCTCTGCTGCTGCTGCTTCTGCTCTGCTCACTTTCACCCCTCCCCCACAGACAAGCTCGCAGCTGTTTTTTATTACCATTACCATAATGGATCGCAAAGTAGCATTGGAAAGCTACGCTTCTTAGCGTTCAGAATCAGTTGGAATTACGTCGATGGCGTAAATATTCAACGAGTTATGATCATTTTAGTTTTGCATCCTGTTTGCATGTTACTTTTTGTAA
>NC_136598.1:1270028-1295028 GCF_910589615.1 Taurulus bubalis | reverse complement strand
TATGAATTGCCGATATGCGATAAAAAGAAAAAAAGGCTGTGAGAACTTCAACAGTAGTGAAGTTGTCAGGTGGCGGTTCAAAGAGTGGACCCACGAGCCACAGCAACAGTTCAAAAATAATAATTTATTCTACTAAAAAACAAGACAAGGCTTCAAAAAAACACTATAAACAAACAGAAAGGTTGAACAAGCTTACGCACGGCGGAACACCAATGTGCAAATGACCAAACGACCTATGTGGTCTGAGTAGAGGATGAGAACAAACAATCTATGTGGTCTTAGTAGAGGGCAGGAACAAATGACCTATGTGGTCTTAGGTTGTTTTACAGTGTATTACAGTGATTGTCAACCAGTGTGCCGTGAGAAAATTTCACTTAATTGGTACCAAAAAATATTATTTAGCTGCCGCAAATAATTTTCCATTGTTGAGCGTCTGAGCCTGCAATATAGTGGCTGGTCTAGTAATTTCCTATAGAACAGGTCTGCACCTTGTTCTGCTATTAAACAAACTAAACGGTCGTATGTTACTGATCGTACACGGCAGCTTGTCCAAGAGTTGTAGTTTGTCTACAACTCTTCTCTGCCCTCTGTGTCGCGCACGGCGGAGTTCCGCCCCGATGCGCTGCACACAGGAGAGACACAGTGGACAGAGAGAGAGAGCGGCAAAAAATATGTTGCGTGCTTTTCACAATGAGATTTGCTGCTTTAAGCTATCACTATTTTAAGTTATGAGCTCTCACTTTTAAAGCCTAACAGTTCATGTATTTGCAGGTCAAGACAAACACCTGGAGCTCCATAAATGACACTTCTGACATCGCATATCGAGAGGCTCTGGAAATATTCTTCCAAAAGCCCGAAAAACACACTGCAGTGACAAAGCCTGCTCACTTTGTGATTGTCATTAAAATAAATTAACACCATGTTTCCTTTAAGTCAGTATTTATAAAACTGGGGCAGTATTTATTACAGGTGGGGTGCAAGAGGAAATGCTGATTTTACTGTACGTCGTTAATAGGTCACACTTGCGCATGCGCGACTCGCCGATTCTTGTAATTTTGCCAAAAGCCGATCTTTATGAGATCTCCCTACATGAGGTCATCTTTCTGCTGTTGTGTCTCAACTTTGAGCATGAATTGAGAGCCGTATCAAATCTACAACCCCGTTTATAAAAGATGTGTAGCGGAAAGCAGCTCACTGCAGCCACTAATACTGATAAAACGTGTTGCTCACATATCTGCACTCATTCTGTTTTGCAAAAAAATTGCTTGTTGTTTTCCACAATAAGCTATTTAGTAGTAACTAAATATTAGTTATTTTTTGCACGGATATAACTTTATTTTAATTTTTCTAACAAAGTGATAACACTTTTTTTTTGGTCTGATGGAGCAATCTGGTTTAATTGAAAGTTATTGCAATGTTCTTTTCTTATTTATAAAAGCACAGATGGAGTCACTGTGAAGTATTACTTTGTAGTACTGTGAGGTACCACGATGTAGTATGTCCGCCTGTCTGTCAGTCGCTCCCCCCTAAAGCTGTAAACCTAGGGGAAACACTGAATACTCTTCCATGCCAGTAGGTAGCGCACTAATTACCTACCACATATGCTGTATTATGCTACAATGTGACATTCTGTAAATGTTTGAGTTGTTGGTGTGCCGCAGGATTTTTTTATTGTAGAAAATGTGCCGCGGCTCAAAAAAGGTTGAAAAACACTTATTGTATGGGGAGTTTCAACATGTTATATCGCTCTTTTTAAGGTTTAGATCGAGCTGTTGTCTTTCCGCTAACGTTCAATCACATCCAAAGGCTTTCTTCTGTCTCTTTCTCTCTGTGACGGTGATGACCTTTGACAAGGTCATTGCTTTCTGCTGATGATTGAGTCAAACTGAGTATGTCACTGTGGTTATGCAATCCTTCTTCCATGCATTCAATGGCTTTTGCGAGCCAGGGTCGTGGTGGCGGCTAAGCAAGGTTGCAATACATTATTCCTCCAGCGTGTTGACGAAGATCTTAACAAAGAAGTGTCCAACAAAGTTCCCTGCCTCTGACATTGGGCTTAAGGTTGAACATAGAGAAAGTGGACACATCCGTGTCTATTAGATTTAACCATAATCCTGGAATGACCTAGTTGAAGAAATTAGATGGCAGTGCGATGGAACAATAACCATTTTTATTTCTACCAATTCTGTAACCTTGTGTTTAGTTCTTTACAGTCAGATTGTAGTTTTTCTGCCATCTACTTCTTTCCACGCTCTTCCTTCTCTCCGTCTGCAAACACTGTAATAAATTGACGGCAAGTCATGTGGGTGCTGTTCCATTTTCCTGACCGAGCTCTCCTCGCATCCTTTCAGTCAGTGTGAAGTCACAGCGGAGGCTAATTGGCAATGCAACCGCCTCTCTCTCTCTCTCGTTCTGAAGTCCTGTTAACCCCCTCAACCCTGACAAGACCCTAGAAACCCCTCAACCCTGAAAAGACCCTGCAAACATGGTCATTCAAGCCAATCGCTGCTCTCCAAGTGTGAGAGAGAGAGACACACTCGTACAGTCGAGTCACAGAGTTTGTCTTATTGTTGTAGGCTGTGTGTGTGTGTGTGTGTGTTTGTTTACTTTTGTGTGAAGGTTTTTTTTAACGTCAAACAGCAATACTGACATTTAAACACATTGTTGCTGAATGTCATTTATCTAATTATATCTGTGACTAAAAGGTGCTACATTTAAACCGCCTTATTTGCACAATGCAGAGCGGCGGTTGTTAGCTAGCCAGTGGGGCACGCTCAGGTGCACTGACATGCATGTACGCATAGTTGATTTTGCTAAATTGTTGCTGAAAAGAAGGACCAATGTCTTTAACAGGTTGCTGTCAGCATGAGTCAACTTTTGAATGAGAGAACGCAGGTATCATTTCATTCATTCCTTTTTCTGTTCCGTCTATTTCTGATGTTCACAATGGAAATGTTTGCGCAATCATTTTACTGTTCTATAACAGCCAGAGGTGTCAAAAGTATTCACATTCATTACTCAAGTAGAAGTATAGATACTAGGGTTTAAAAGTTGAAGTATCAACTCAAGCTTTTTACTTAAGTAAAAGTGTAAAAGTACTGGTTTCAAAAGTAATGTAAGGGCATTTTTTTTCTTCCATTAAGGACAAACTCTTAAGCCGTGTCTCAGGGGCCTATAGTACACTACCCCACCTCCCCCCAAAACAATAATTTTTATAAAGGCCATAATGACTATAATGTTTTAAAATGTTTTGTTGAAAAATGTGGGATGCACTAGGCTACCCGTTTCAGCTGCATATATGCCCATTTAAAATGATCACATTTTATTACAATGCAAATACATTAAAGTACCATATGTGTACTACTGAGCATTAACATGCGTTTCATGGAGCGGAAGACATGATAACTAGCTGCCTATAAGTTTTGTAAATGTGCAAAATAGGCGGCGGCGGCAACTCCGTCACAAACACTTAAAGCTGTGGTTCTCAAACGTTTTCTGTAAATAACATAATTGTGTGACTCATCTGTGCTTTATAAATAACAGAATAAAGACAATTGCAATCCCTTTCAAGTAAATCAGATTGCCCCATCAGACAATGTTTTGTGTAAGTTCTATCTGTGCAAAAAATAACTCATATTTAGTTACTACTAAAAAGCTCATTGTGGAAAACAATAAGCTTTTATTTTTTTTGCCAAACAAAACAGAATGAGTGCAGATATGTGAGCCATCAGGTTGTATCAGCATTAGTGGCTGCAGTGAGCTGCTTTCCACTACACATGTTATAAACGGGGTTGTAGATTTGATATGGCCTTTCTCAATTCATGCTCAATATTGAGCTTAGATCTGTTTTTTTATTTTGAGAAATGCAACAGCAGGAAAAGACGAGCTCACAGAGACTTTGCGTAGCGTCACGCATGCGCAGCGTAACCTATTAACGGCGTACCGTAACCATTTACCCGAAAGTACAGGCATTTGTCCATGTATTTATTAATGACTTAGTTTTATATCTGTGTACTTTATACTTTTGTAATATGTGAAGCCAGCAGCAAGCTCATGTCTTCAGGTAGAAGACATGAGCACTTTGGCTCGTTTCACTTGGAGCAGGAGAGCTGCTCTGGGTTCAGAGAGCTGCTCTGGGTTCAGAGAGCCGCGCCGGTGCGAGGAGAACTCCGTTGCTCATCACATGAGAGCTGCTGTTGCCATCTTCACCCTGGGAACGTTTTAAACGGAGATATAGCGGTCTGCTTTTCACGCGACATATTTTTCGACGCTCTCTGTCCGCTGGTGTGTGTTCAGGGCTCATCTGTGTGCGCTCGCACGTATCTGTGGGCAACGGGGCGGAGAGGTTTTTTTTGTGTGTGTTTTTGAACGATGACAAGCCGGAGTGAAAACAAACCAAAATGAAATAGTAACGAGGCTATTTTTAAAATGTAGGGAGTAGAAAGTACAGATATTTGCGTGAAAATGTAAGGAGTAGAAGTAAAAAGTCGTCTGAAAAATAAATACTCCAATAAAGTATAGACACCCAAAATTTCTACTTAAGTAAAGTAACGAAGTATTTGTACTTCGTTATTTGACACCTCTGATAACGGCAAACTGAAAACTAAAGGTTTGGTCTAATTTGTTCGAAACAGGAATTGTCCTTTTGCTGAAGGTGGATCAACCAGAGCTGAGACGTTTTTCGAAGCGAGGGCAACGCATACATGCAACTTTGTTTCACGACTTCCTGTCATCATTTGAAATAAATAAAAACGCGACAGGAAGAAAAGAAACAGAATGGCGAGACTGACACAAAGACACCAGCGGCAAGAGAAGGCAAGAAGAGAACAGGGGAGAGGGACTCAAACTGGTCATCAGAAACGGAGGCAAAGCCGGACAGTCATCTGTCTGTCTGACTGGCAGATAAAAGGAGGGCGAGTGATAGCGACAGAAACAGACGCACGGGCGCAGAACGAAAAGCAAATTAAAAGATGACAGGTTCGTTTCCAGCCGTCTGCGTGTCGGTGAGTGAGTGTTTGGTTTCACTTTCATTTCAACGTGTCACTCTACCTGGAGGACCTAATGGAGGACATTTGTGAGACACTTTTTCCATGTTTCATTATTTCATTGCTCTGACTGAAGCAGAGAAATTTGGGGAAATGTGTCCATGAAATGGCAGTTTAGCAAATTAAAAAGGATGAGAATACATTTCAAATTAAAGCTGCTAGCAGCTGTGAGCGGGTCCTTGCTCCGGCACGTTTGGGGGCGCCGGCTTACCCGGCCCGCCGGTCGGACGATCTTTTACCCTCATGGAGCGCGTGAAGCGGAAATTACGCTTTGGAAATACTTCACCGGTTCCCGCATCCGCCACGTGGCGCTAGCCGTCACACTCGACAACGCGGGTCATGCCTCTCTACGTGAAGCTTAAACCACGTTGTGTAAATGTCCCGTAAATCCGATGCTGGTTGTCACCTAACGCTGATTTCCTTTCGCCAGTAGGTGGCGCTTTGACTGCGAGTGAAAAAAAGGCTTATCCTCAGGCCGTGACCTTTAGCGAGCACCACAGGTTTGGGGCAGACTGGAGGACGTCCAGTGGAGTTACAAGAGCTTGTTTAATGTCTTTGGCCAGTAGATGGCTCTATGACAATGTGAACATAAAGTGGCTTGCAAAAGTATTCATACCCCTTGAACGTTTCCACATTTTGTCACATTACACGCCACAAACATACATATATTTTCTTGGAATTGTATGTGAAAGACCAACAAAGTGTCACACAATTGTGAAGTACAAAGAAAATTATACATGATTTTAAATTTTTTTCACAAATAAAAAACTGAAAAGTGCAGTGTGCAAAATTATTCAGCCCCCTTTTCTCTGAGTGCAACCAATTGCCTTCAGAAGTTGCCTGATGACCGCTGAATGATTGAATGTTGACCGAATGACTAAATAGAGTCCACCTGTGTGTAATCGAATTTCAGTACAAATACAGCTGTTCTGTGATGGCCTCAGAGGTTTGTTAAGAGAATATTGGGGAGCAAACAGGACCATGAAGTCCAAGGAACACACCAGACAGGTCAGAGATAAAGTTGTGGAGAAGTTTAAAGCAGGGTTAGGCTATAAAAAGATTTTCCAAGCTTTGAACATGTCACGGAGCACTGTTCAATCCATTATCCAGAAATGGAAAGAGTACGGCACAACTGCAAACCTACCAAGACATGGCCGTCTACCTAAACTCACAGGCCGAACAAGGAGAGCACTCACAAAAGATGCAGCCGAGAGGCCCATGGTGACTCTGGACCAACTGCAGAGATCCACAGCTCTCCACAAATCTGGCCTTTATGGAAGAGTGGCAAGAAGAAAGCTATTGTTATAAAGAAAACCATAAGAAGTCCCGTTTGCAGTTTGCCAGAAACCATGTGGAGGACACAGCAAACATGTAGAAGAAGGTGCTCTGGTCAGATGAGACCAAAATTGAACTTTTTGGCCTAAATGCTAAACGTTATGTGTGGCGGAAACCTAACACTGCACATCACCCTGAACACACCATCCCCACTGCCAAACATGGTGGTGGTAGCATGATGCTCTGGGGTGCTTCTCTTCAGCAGGGACAGGGAAGTTGGTCAGAGTTGATGGGACGATGAATGGAGCCAAATACAGGGCAATCTTGGAAGAAAACCTGTCTGCAAAAGACTTGAGACTGGGGTGGAGGTTCACCTTCCAGCAGGAAAACGACCCTAAACATAAAGCCAGGGCTACAATGGAATGGTTTAAAACAAAACATATTCATGTGTTCGAATGGCCCAGTCAAAGTCCAGACCTAAATACCATCAAGAATCTGTGGCAAGATCTGAAAACCGCCGTTCACAAACGCTCTCCATCTAATCTGACTGACCTTGAGCTGTTTTGCAAAGAAGAATGGGCAAAAATCTCAGACTCTAGATGTGCAAAGCTGGTAGAGACATACCCCAAAAGACTTGCAGCAAAAGGCAGTTCCACAAAGTATTGACTCAGGGGGGCTGAATAATTTTGCACACTGCACTTTTCAGTTTTTTATTTGTGAAAAAAATTTAAAAACATGTATAATTTTCTTTGTACTTCACAATTGTGTGACACTTTGTGTTGGTCTTTCACATGAAATTCCAATAAAATATATGTATATGTCATCATGTTTCTCTATGTGAAGTGTAGATCAGAATAAGAATCCTTGCAATTTCAACAGGGTCCTCTCGGACTGACTAAGTCAGTCGCTCAGATCCTAATAATGTACTGTCATTTTGTTGTTGTTACTCACGGTTGAGAAGTTCACTGCAGAGGCACCGAACGTTCAACACCTTCCAACCCGCTCTGACCCAGGTGTGCTGAATGATGAATGCCAGTTGTTAACCGTTCACATCGGTAACTCCCCTCTATATAAGAGTGATGTGCCATGTGCAAATACTCCAACATGCCCCCAAAAAAAGAATTGTTGCGTTTTTCATTCCATTGAAATCAGCAGTACCCCATGTTTCTACAGTACTGGCGTTACTGGAAAATCAAAGACCTGGAAGGCCAAAGCATTGAATATGTCAGCCATTTGGTGGTTGAATGTCTGACCAAGGCTTTTCCTCCAGAATTGCAACAATGCAATCATTAAAATTACTCTATTACATAGTAATCTATATTTGATTTTATGATATTCATGCATTTTTTATGCTTAAATTGAAAACACATGTTTCCTTGTGTTGGACCTTGTTGTGGGCTGTGAACACAACAAGTTTCCTTTCCTAACTTGCTTTCGACCACTCGTAAAAAATAAAGAAAAGGTTGTTGAATCCCAGAAATCAATGGGTTACGAACAAAGTAGGAACAAATAAAAGATACAAACTAAGAGGAACTTTGTTCTAATAACGCTACTTGCACGAGGCCCAATGTCATCTTTTCAGCTATTGCGTAACATCTCCAGTGATCACACAGAATCCATAACACACCCCTCTTCTCTGCTCCGCTGTGTTGTCGAGATCAAACTCCCCTCAATGTTCCATTCACATGTAAAAAGGGAATCAGAGGAGATGAGGGCCTGAAACAATAACTGTATAAATCAATTAAGAATAATCAACAACTTAGATAACAGATGTCATTTTAGGAACTAAAGAGTCATATCTTCTCCTTCTGGCTTCTCACTTGTCGGTATGCTTAAGCATCACTCCATGTCTGGTTTTCAGCTGCACATACAGAACATTGTATTTCAAGGGGATTAAATCACAGCAGGAGACGTAAGAGGAAATATTATTATAAATAAGTTGTTTGACAGGAGAGGTTCATCTTCTGATGTCGTTTCAGGTACTTTAAGTGAGGAGAGGGAACAAAAGTTTGAGTGCTTCAGAATCGTACGGCAGGATGATGAAAGGGGAAAAGGGGGTAAATGTGGGAGAGGGGGGAAATAATGGGGCTCTGCTATTCATCACTACACCGATGAGACGGGTTGATTAAATATTCAGTTTGATATCCGACGAGTGTTTAACTCGCCTGACACACGGCCCCGAATGAGGCGCAGCTGCAGTGAGGGGATCTCTCTCTCTCTCTCTCTCTCTCTCTCTCTCTCTCTCTCTCGAAACTTCGAAAGACACTCAGTCCGTGGGAAGAAGTGCCTCTCTGACAAAATGCTTGAGATGATAAAATTAGCACACGCATCACACGACCGCAGCAGAGCAGAAATTATGGAAGTGTGTAGTTGAGAGGGTCGTTTTTATAACGGAGCTTATCTCTTTCTCATGTTCATGTCTGTCATTTGATAGCCGTCCCTAGACATGCCATGGCATTTTTTTTTTTACGGTGCCTGACCGTATATTATGACGCTTTCATTTATGGGATAATAAATTATCTTTTATTAAGGGGCCAAATCGGTGTTTGGAGACTGGCGTTCCCATCCATTTCCAACTCCTTTAAAGATTTATGTCGGTGACACACATAAGTAAATATACAATATTAATATTTGATTTTGTGTTACTGTGGTTATATAAATTTGAATTATGGTGCTGTTAGATTTCTGCTAGACCACGAGGCCAAACTGAAAAAGAACATTTTCACTGAGAAAACTGAAAGACAAAAGTGACACACACCAAGAAATATGGATGGAAGCTGAATATTTTGTTAGATAAAAACATGTTAATTTTGGAAATGATCACATCGATCTTTTTTAAAATAAACATTTACATTTGTACCTTTCAACACTATTGGAAATGTTTGGGTCATAATGAAATAATCCTACACGAGATGGGCAGTGATAGTACGAGCACATTAATTATGGCATTCACAGTCTGCAATTTTTTCCCCCAGCTGTCTCTTCTGCATCTGGCAGTTTAAACTGTGTTGCTTTTAGCCGGGATTATTCTTTTTTTCATATTATCTGGTGATCTGAGTCAGCAGGCTCCTTTAATATGCGTTGACCTGTCATCTCAAGCATACCACCGTCATAGGAAGAGGTGTCTTCATGGTGTAACCAGGAAGACACCTCACTGACCACAAAATCCTGCTTCGAGGTTCAGGCCCTCTGCACTCAAAATAGTTTTTTTTACCTGCATTCTGGCGTCGGCCTTTGGGCTTTCCAGTTTGTAGGTGGATTTATTTGTTTGGCTAAGTTGCTTCATATCAGGTGGATCTTTCTCAAACGCTCAACAATATCATCTGTGCTACTTTTGAATATTCAGAAGTGATTTGCATTTGGTGAGCTGGACATACTGTACGCCCCCTTCAAATCCAAGATGGCTCACGCAACTTTTGTCACTCCTCCTGAAAATAGCTCTACCTACCTGCCCTCCTCCTGATCTATTTTACCTCTCTCTCGAAGGTAATGCAAACTTTTTCCGTGCCAATAAAAAAAGAAAGTCAAAATAAATAAAAACCTTTCTTGCACTATCCGTTCACTCCATCCTCACACAGCCGATTAAAAATGGACGGCTTATACATACCTGACATTCCAAATTCTTTCCTCCTAGATGGAGTCATCACGATAGACAAATATAGAATATGGGAAGGAGAACCAAAGCACACAGAGTTGAGAAAATATCCCCAAAATTGACTAAATCATCTCTTGGAAGCACAGAATGGCATTGATCTATTCTCAGCAGGCTTTGGGTCGGGGTGCAGGGAGGGTGGAGGTGTGTGTGGTTTGGCGTACATGTACAAAGCACCCCAGGGAGTGCGTCTTTGGATGGGAGTCAAGCATGCCTCCTCCTACCTCTCCTCACAGCTCGGGGAGGGAGGAGGTGGGAGCCAGGAGAAAAGTATTCTTCTGAACACATCACTTATTCATCACCAAAATATCAGCAACTGATGGTGATGTGTCTGCTCTAAATCTGTGTCTCCCACTAGTGTCATGGTCCTTTTAGTTCAGTGTTTGCCAGGTCTACTCCAACAGGGTGGATTAACAGAGGGGATCAAACACAGTGAGAGACACAACACAGCGCACTGACCCTGACATAGACACACAAACTGCTGGCAGACATAACATGAATAGAAAGACCAATGCCCAATACAATGGGACAGACCACACACACACACACACACACACACACACACACACACACACACACACACACACACACACACACACACACACACCTATCCATCACTGTGTTGTTCTGTAAATGGTGAAATGTCAACCTATAATTAGAAAGAGACGGGTGACAGAACCGAGCAGGAAACACAATTACACTTCCACCTCTTTCTCTTCATCCCTCTCTCTTTATGTGCCGTGACAGGAGCAATCTACAAAATGGCTTGATAAAGATATAGTGGAGTAATGTCTACCTGAGCAGAGGAGGAAGTCGTTATCCGTGTGTGTTTGTGTTGTTAACCGAGCTTCTCATCGCTCCATTGACACGGCCGGGCGTGCTTGAAGTGCATGTTTGTGGGCGTGCCCCACTAGCTAGATCACAGCCGCCACTCTGCACTGCTAAAATACGGGGATTTAGCAACTGCGTTGTCCCCAGGCGGCAACTTCCGGTTCTGAAGAGTGAAGCTGATGTTGAAGTCTTTAAACTTGCATTCTCTCTACTGGCCACCAGGGGGCGACTCCTCTAGTTGTATAGAAGTGTTTTTTCCCCCTCAGTAAACATTGTAAACATGAATTTATGGTCTCAATCTCAGTTTCAGCCTGTTTTTTTATGTGGCATATGAACCCCAATTATACGACGTGTAATATTGCCATATATATATTGCAACGTCTTCCAGCGGTAGCACTGTCTTCTATCCTGCCGGCTTGATCAACCTTCTTATTCTTCATCTTTCATACACATATAAACTCCTCCCACAACATTGGCATATTTTATCATCATGTATTAAAACAATTAATTGGCTATTGAGTTATGACCATTAACAAACACTGATGGTTAAATTAATGTAATTCAACAGTGAAATTGAATTACTATTATAACAAAACATATTTTTGGGGTCTTCAATGTGTTATGTAATAAAATGTTAGTCAAACTCAAGACTAAGTTGAGTTTAAACCGATCTCTGCTTTTACAATTCAAGTTTTGTTCACACCAAAATCAAATGCTTGTTGGCAACATATTAGTCTTATTTTCTTTTATATAAATTAGGGTGATTTTGGGGGGTTAATGTTCCGCTCCACCAAACGCTGAAAAATGCAAGAATACAGATGAGCTAATAATATTGGAATGACTGTTTACTTTCAATATGTTTCCCACTTTGTCTTGAAATCCTGTTAAACAAGGCAAGATGGATTGTTTAATATTTATTGTAACCTTTGCAGAACTGCATCGTGTCAGTGACTTAGTTGTTTTTCTATTATCAAAGTGTGTACACTGCACTGTGTTCCTGGCTTGTATGACTGTGTGGTTACTTGATGGGAATAGTTATGCATGGTACATTGATGATACATTTTAAAAATCATTCTTTAATCTTTCATGGAGTCATTCCTGCCAACTGTTGCCACTGCTGGTAATAAACACGGCAATGCAACCGTTATATTCTCTCTCACACACACAGGGAAACACGGAGCATGTGCTTTACCTCAAAAACACAGCTATTGCTTTTCATGCTTACTTACTACTGGTAATGTTGGTGTATAACTATATAGTGCAACGTCTTCCGGCAGTAGCAGCCACACAGCCAACATTCCCTTGTTATGTTTACCTTTCCTGCAACACATTGATCTTAGCTCAATGAGCAATGACCAGCAATGTGTCTAGTTATTATTTTACCTCGTTCCAATACACAAGTCCACACTGTAAATAGTTAGACATTTACGTTGCATGTGTCAAGGCAAACGTTCAAAGGTATTGCTGTTTTACAGTAAGCTGTAAGGATGTGATGATGAACTGTGATCTTTATCACGTGTAGTGTTGAAAGTGCTCACACCAAACGTTGGTACCAACGGGTACCTATCACGACCGAAACAAAAAGGATGGGAGCTCTAATCATGCGTCCACCATTATGATTATGTTTTTTCAAGTTGTTCCTGCTCTGGTATGACGGACCTGCTGCTCCCCTCTACGGGTTTTGCATCATTGGCCCATTAACAAATCACACCATTGGGTCACCCGTGTTAAAACTACCTTTTTGGTGGCCTCTTCATCTTTTTCTTCATCATTTGTCTCGTTTTTTTCTTCCTCCCGTCAACCTGAAGCGAGTCGTTCTACATTTCAGCTGACGGACTGACAATTGTCAATCTCGACTTGGTTCCCCCCTCCCACCCTGATCGCCTTGGATAGCGGCTGTGTTGGTGTTCTTACTCAGACACTGCTTCTTTAGTGAATGTTAAGTGGCTCTTTATAAATACCAATAGATGAAACAGTTCGACGAGTGAGCGCATCCCACGCTGCAGGAAAGGTTTCAGATGAAAAACGAGTCAGAGCTTGTTTGTTTTTTTCATTTTCTCTGTCACCCATAACCTCCTTCAGTCTCACTTTCCTTCCCTCCTGTTCTAGTGCTGTTTCCCCCACTCAACTCTGACACACAAACACACACACACTGAAATCCATCCGACCCTATACATATTTACCCATTTCAACCCTGGGCTTTATTTCCAGCATAAAAGGTGGAAAGCTGATGATTTTTTTTAAATTCTCTCTCAAACACAATTTGTTGTGGACTCAAATCCCAAACTTCTCCTGACAAGGCAGCTGGAATCTGCCTCCTAACAGAGTGCTGTCATTTCCATTCACGGTAGCGCTCCTCGCTGGGATCCGTCCTTCCTGCGGTGGAGCCTGAAATAAAGACGCCTCTCGATGGCAGTTCTGCTTCGACAGAATCGAAGCAGGCAGTCCTGTAATTTTATATTTAAAGTTAAAACTCCCCCATGGTGTGTATGCGTGAGCTTGCTGTTTGTAAGTTGGAAATCCATCAGTGAACTCAGTTAAGTGATTTTGGTTTCAACCTTTTCAGACATTAACCCTCATATGTAAACATATTTCTGTTTGTTGTACGATGTTTCCTGTACGATGTTTTTGTCAGAGGCAGAAGTCCAGGTTTATTATTTAAACCATAAAAATGATTTACATAGACAGAAACCAATTGGGGAATGTGGAAAAAATATATAGCATTTCTAAAGGAACTCCTCTTATCTTGGAGTTTTAGATGATATTGGGTCACTGAAAATAAAAATAAATGTTTAAATATTTCTAAATGTGCATCACATTCTGTTACGTCACTGTCAAGCCTCTTCCCCTGCAGGTGGCTACTCGTGATTCAGAGCCCCACCCTTGCTAAATAAAAAGAAAAGTCACGGAGAGCGTTTAATGCTGCGTGGACATATTTATTTGCTTTCACTGCTGACCTGTCTGCTTGATATGTGGCGAGAAATTATCAAACAACAAAACATTTAATGTTGAAAGACTCTTCCAGAACAAGCATCTGCTGAAAAGTATCAAGCTGCAGAAGAGAGATTCCTCAACTGCTGCAGCAAACTGAGTAAAGTAAATATACTTTCAGGAAGTGAATCACGTCTCCAACTCCACTACTGCTTCTGGTTCTGTGTCAGCTCATGAGACACGGAGGCGTCCGCTATAAAGATGGATGCGTCCTCCTCCGTTTGCGGTGCTATAAAAGTCCAGTGTAGTGAGGACGCTCAATGTAAACGAAGCAAAAGATATGCGTTTAAAATGTAAAACTCACATGACGAGGACAGATATCGAACCTGCTACCTTGTGGTTTACAGGGTGAACCCTCTACCACATTAGCCACATATAGACAGTATTCAAGATCAGCATAGTTGTGCTTTTAATGGATCTCAATGTAGCCGACAAATTACTATTTTTTGTTTGATAGTTATAAACAGGTAAAATAGCAATACAATGTCAAACATTGTCTTTATTCTTGTTCTATAATTTCATAAATACAACAAACTATAGTTTTTTTGTATATATAATATGACTATATATAAAACTTCAGAAGCTGTGATATGAAATAGCTTTTGCGGCTCCAGACAATTTTTTTTGGGTGGAAAAAAGGGCAAAATGGTTCTTTGGATAAGAAAGGTTGCTGACCCCTGAGCTAGCCCAACGGAGAAACTACATGCACTACAATACACGCGCAGCCAGCCAGACTACGCAAACAGAGCAGAGAGGCTTCGATCACAACAAGCAGATATTACTCCACTATAGCTTTACAAAGCAAATAGGTGTGGGCTGCTATATAATTGCTCGGAATCCAATACAGCAACCGTAAGACAGAAACAAACAGGAAAAAAAGAGAAAAGTAAATGAACATAAGATGAAGGTTAGACAGGGAAGTTGCCATGGATAACAAATCCCTGGAATGATGCTGCGCTAACGTTAATCCAATATTCACATTGGAAGCATGAAATCACAAAGTCATCCTTTACTGCTCATGGTATTTGCACTGAACCTGTAGTGTCTCACATAAGAGACCCAGTTAACATTAAAAGGTTTCTACATCAATGGTACTGCAAATAAATGTATTTTTATGCAGATGATAGAATTATACTTTGTAATGGAGCAGCGTCACACCTCCTCAACTCAAAAGAACACTTCTGGAAGTATCTGTGGTGTAGAACTAGATATAATAAGAAGCCAGATGTCAATGGTACACAAGCACTCCAAGACAATGGCTGTTATTACCAGGCAAGCTAATAATAGACATTTATAAACATCAGTGTGCAAAATACCCAGTGGCAATCAGGACCCCCCAATGCTCCAGGGTCTTACACCGACTCAATACGCATTATAAAAGATTTCATGGATGCAAGCCAAGACAATCAACTCGGCTTGACACTCCACACCACCAAGGCTAACGTTTTTTACAATAAGGCCACTCGCATATCTCACAACCACAGGACTGGGCCCGGCAACAGACTCCACAGCACACTACTGCCCTCACGGGCACACCTTTGTCTCTGTGCAACTTTTTCACATTTCGCACCGCAAGTACAGCGCTTTTCTAGTCTTCCGACCACTCAAAGCACTTGAACACTACATGACATCATTCACCCATTCACACACAGATGAGAGGAGCTACCATGCAAGGTGCCACATCAGATTATCAACCATTCATACACCGTAGGCGCAGCTACGGGAGCAATTTAGGGTTAGGGTTAGGTTTAACCCTAACCCCTAACCCGAGGCCCAGTGTGGCTATAAGTATGCTCATTCGGTCTGGTACCGGGCTGTGGGGCCCTTGGAACCGGTCTGTGGGTCCCTTGGAACCGGTCTGTGGGTCTCTTGGTACCGGGCCGCACAGAAAGAATGAATGAAAGATTACAATTACATTTTAAAAAATCAAGGCCGGAAATATGTTTTATTGTGAAAAATGACAGGATACATCCGTCTGTGGTAACCTCAGACGTAACCCCTTGACACATGTCAAGATGTTACGTTACTCTAAAAATGAAATTTAAGTCTGTTTCAACTCTGCCGGTGTTCTGGATTAAAACCAAGGCAGAGTATCCTGAGATCGCCAAAAAAGCACGAAAACATGCTTCCATTTCAACATCCTGTCTTTGTGCAGCGGGTTATAGGTTAAGCAGTAGACTGGACTAAAGGTTTAGTTAGGAGTAGAGTCAGTAGACTGGACTAAAGGTTTAGTTAGGAGTAGAGTCAGTAGACTGGACTAAAGGTTTAGTTAGGAGTAGAGTCAGTAGACTGGACTAAAGGTTTAGTTAGGAGTAGAGTCAGTAGACTGGACATAACGAACACACGTCGGGTGTCGTTGTCTCCCGTCTCTCCGAGGTCGGACCCGGGCCGTGAATATATTGTCTTCACGTAACCGGTCCGTGACGCATAAAGGTTTGGGAGCGCTGGACGATGTAGAGGCAAATGCAGAATATTGTGATTCGCAAAACCTGCTTGGTGGAGTCTGTGTTCCACCACAGTCCCGGATGTTTTTTTTTCTTCTAAAGATAGATTTGATTTTGTAGCGAGTAACGAAGGTTTCAGGGGAAATGTATCGGAGTAAAAGTACCAGTTTTCTTTGCAAAATGTAGTTAAGTAAAAGTAAACAGAAATATAAATAGTAGAGTACAGATATCCCAAAAAACTACTTAAGTACAGTAACAAAGTATTTCTACTTACTATACACCACTGCTGGTGGTAATGCCCCTGATATCTGCTTCTCCCACCGCCCAAAATATATCCTTTTGTTCTGTTATTATTGGGGTTCCACCACTGTTACATTTCAGCTGAGTTAGTTGGACCCAAAAGCAGACTCGAGACGCACCGATAAAATGACTGAGAGCAGAATGGAATGAAACAAACAATTAATGAAGAGCAACAACACGAAGAAACATCACTGATGGAGCGGAAAAAGACGGAAGAGACAACAGGAAGAGGGAAAGTCACGTCAAAACAACCCACTGTCATTTCCGGACAGGAACACAGGTATATCTTTTTTAATCTCCAGTCTGTGTGCGTTGATATGTTTGACTCTAATGACATGTTCTCTCCTGTGTCTTCATTAGCAGTTGTGACGGCATTGACATGCCAAGCAGCAACAGCTTCCAGCCAGAAAACTTCCACCGGCTCTGAAAGCACACACACATGCACACAAGACACATGAACCATCACATACAAAGCAAGCCACTCTTCTTCTGGCTTTGTTTCCCTGTCCTCTATTATGCAGATACATCAACTATACATACATACATGCATTTCCTCTTTCCATGTTTCTCCGACACAGCAATGTTTGTCATCGGGGATCTGAACCGGCTTTCCACGATAACAAACAATGAAATGGAATGTAGCCCAGTACTTAGCCTTTGGCTTACACCCCAACTACGACTTCTGGTAGTATTTAGCCCCAATTAATCCATCAGACAGACATTAAGAGGATCAGGGTGGTTATGCAGTTTGTAGTTAGTGCTCAAGATGTTTCTTTCCAGCAGTCCCTTGTGAAAATCTGGCAACTTCATGCATAATTGGCTCTGGAAATGTGAAAATTAATTATTTTCTGTTCTGGAGCCAGAGGGAAAAGTAACTAAATTTGGCACAATGTGACTGACAAACAGTAAATACAGGAAACACATACAATATGTCTGTTAACCCTTTAGTTAAACAATTTAAACTTCTCAGTCCCTGATCTTTGTTTTCTCCGGTTATATTTTGTGTTACCGTTTGCGATGTGTCTATGAACTGAAAAATGAATAAAACAGCCTTGTGTTGCCAACTCTTTTACAATGAAAGTAGTGAGCTAATAAGAAAGCCACGTCGGCAACCCAGCACGGCCCTCGTTTCTGGCCTCCCTCCAAAGCCACTCCCCCAAAATTATCATAATGAACGTGGTGGCTATTGTTTATCCCTCACACCATGAGAATGTCAACAGAAATATCCAAAACGTTGAGGAAGGAGAAACCTCTTACGCGGTAGTTCCACCAGGAGGGACAAGTCAGATGAAGAAAAGATATTTGTTTATTATCCACAGATGATACGTGATGATGAGTCTTTGGTGGTGGAGGGTTAGGATGCTGATAGAATCATGGGTTGATGGATCTCCAAAGACTGGGTGGAGATGGGGAGGTGAGCGTAACAGCAGCATGAACGTACTGAAGGTAGAGAGACGGCCATATTTAAAAGAGACAGCAGCAAGATGATCGGCTAATGATGTCATTGTGTCTCTGTGTTGTTGGATAGAGGAAACCAGCCAATCTCAACAGCTGATATAATGATTGACAGCCTGAACAATGGCAAGGAAATTATGAGTGAACATGCGCAAGAGGAGTGATGGCAGATGTATGAGAAATAAAATAGCCTGGGCATGCAAGAGTATGGAACTTATGCTAGAGCACCACGCTTTGCCGCGATCTGGCCATGAAGCCGCTGACATCGCGCTTGTGTGTGGCCGTTACCTCGCCGATCGAATATGACGAGCTGCCAGTCCGCCCGTGAGAGACTATGCATCAACCTACGCGGCTGTCAGCTCAGTCGTCCAATTCACTTCTATGTCGCTTTGCACTGCATCACGTGTTGAGTGAATGGTCGGTCGTTTCTCTTCACAGTGCAGGTAAGCGAGCCATTCACCCGGACAGGATGAATCCTGTAGTCATCAGAGCACGAGCACATTGGTCACAGGGAGCGGAGCGCTAGGTGTGGAGCCAAGCGCTGGCTAAACAGGTAACTCAGTGCGGCAGGGAGAAAGGAACAAGCTTCACCAGCCAAACACGTGCCTGGTGTCTGACAGTCCACTGTGTGGAAGAAGTGGCCGTGGTCATCATGACGTCGCCCGTTGCTTTTGGGGAACTACAGTTTTGGCCGACGCCATCTTGTTTTTTTTAACTATGAGCTGGTTTAGGGAAACAATCTTTTCCATAGAAGAAGCATCAGTTTGTCAGTCAGCCAGGGTTGACTGAGTCAGGCAAAACTTTGTCAGACAAAATGTGTGGGGATGGGTTAAAGGATTTAAGTTCTACGATTAAAAACAGGGACAACTCCCAAACAATCACAAGGTAGCCCTGCCCTAAAGCATACCCTGCTTTATTGTCTATTTGACTCAAAATAGTAACAATTATTAACTAAATGGTGACTTGACTTGCATTTATGCACTTACACCCATTCAACCACAATGATGGCTCACACACACCAATGGCACGGTCTTTGGGGTTAGTTTGGGGTTCAGTATCTTAACCCGGGACACTTTGGCCTGCTGTATCCCTGTTTAAATAAATCAAGTGAGAATGAGGGTCATTTTCTCGTAGACTTTGTATGCAACCAGAGAGAATGCAAGTTTAAGGAACTCCCACATTGGCTTCTCCTGTTCAGACCCGGAGATTTCCACCTGTGTCGGCCGTGTCACAATGGCCATTTAATTGCCTGTATGATCAATGATATGTCTGGGGGATGACATGTAGCCCTTTCTAGAGCCACCATGTGTCATTGTTACGCTTCTGTTGTGAGGTAAACAAAATGTAACATGCCAATTAGTGAACGGCAGAGGGAGTCGGTTGGTTGGTTTTGTTACCACTTGTTACTCCTTTTTACTGTCCAGTCTTTTACTGGCCAACTAGGTCCTAAACATCTCTGCAAACAAGCCCGGATTCAATTTAACAGACTCATGAATAATAACGACAATAATAACCCACGTACAGATGAGATGACAGCTTGGCTAAGAAGCTCACATCAATTAACAGCCTATTGTTTTGATGGGATAAGACTCGCTCCGGCTCAGCTGCTCCATATCCAGCAGTGGACCTGCGGCTGTGCTGCCAGCTCGTCTGCGGGCGTACATGTGTATGTGGCATGAACAGGCGCCGCAGTCCTGGGGAAAAAAAAAAGAAAAAGGAGCACGAAGCACAGAAAACAAAAACAGTAATGTGGACCGACAGTGATCCGATTGCACCACCAGCAGCAAATCTTTTTGATTTATTCATGTCCTTACTGTGTAGACATTTACCAAAGAATGGCAGCGTTTAACTTCAAATGCGGTTTGATTGTATGTGACATGTATGTCTGGTGCCTGTAATCACCTCAGGCCCGGCCATGTTTACAGGAGCGCACGGAGGATCCGTGACTTTCCATGCCGCCCACCAGAGGCGCATGCAGTGTAAGCGAGCTCCGGCGGTTGGTTGAGTTGCTATTGTTCTGCGTCATGGTTCGGTTTGAGCAGATGCAGCGTTTATTTCCCCTGCAGCTACGTGTCATCATCCGGCCCGATGAGTCAACACGTGGTGATTCTTTTCATACATGTTAGTGCTGTAGCTCATCTGTGCTTTGTTAAGCTAGCAGGCTTCAAGGTGGATGAGACCTACAAAGTGTGGTCATCTCACGCATTTGAGATTGTGACAGTTGACATATTGAACGGTTGGATCGGAGTCGTGTCACTGAAGGCCCTTAAAGTCCCAGAAAAATGCTGTTCCTCTGGGGAATTCTATCATGTCACTGTACTGAACACAACTAAACTTTGCTTATACAAGCTGTGAAGAAAACAAAGAAAGTTATACAGAGGAGGATCTCCAGTGTGTTGTACTCTCTAGTGCAGACCTGGGCATCTTACGGCTCGCGGGCCCTCCCAGTCTGGCCCGCGTGAGGTGAATAAAAAATGAAAAATAAATAAATAAGATGCACGCCATAAATGCATTTACTTTGAAGGTGATATATGTATGTGCGTGCGCTTACGCAGCCTCACCGACAGCCAGTGTTGTCAACTTGACGAAGCGCGTATTGTTATGCAGTTTCTGTCCTCAACGAGCAGCGGGTGCTGCCGCGAGCCCGAAGCTCTCACAGGTCAGTCTCACCGGAGCCTCTTGCTGCAGGAGACTCACTCCGCGTCCAGATGGAAAAGATCAGCATGCGCAAAGCGGTCTGATACACTATGGCAGAGCACTTTAAGCCAGTATCACTTCTGGATCTTTACTCTTCTCTCAAAGAGGAGAACTTTCCTCACATTGGATCTACCTACACATGAGAACAAACATTCTAGTGCTGAAGTTCAACAGATCAGATCCTCTCTCACTGGTACGTCAGCTGTCCTTCACATCTCCACCTCATTCAACCAGACTTCATGCTCTTGTTCAAGCCAACACAGACTGGACTTTTCTCACTGAGTAAGAAAAACTGAACTGAAAAACATCAAAAGCACTTATTGCTTTTGTATAAAAGTAATCAATTGCTGGTATTTAACATACATATTTAGGGTAAGGTTTAAAAGGTATCTGAAATAAAAGAAAACATTTCACATATTTTCATAGCCTTATTGTAACATGTATTCTTACCAGTAGCAGCTCAAAACCATATAATTTACTGTTTTTTTATAATGTAATAACATTAATATTGAATTAATTGAATTCAGTTCAGCCTATTGGTTCGGCACACAACTGTCCCAATTTCTCATGTGGCCCCTTGGGAAAATGAATTGCCCATCCCTGCTCTAGTGAGACATCGACAGTGCTACCGTTATGAATAATCATTTTAGTTTTTTTCGGTCAATAAATTGCAATTATCATCTCACACCGTCTACGTAAATCCCACACGTTGAACATTCAGTAAACATACTGTGCACAATCATCCAGTCCACGTATATCCACACTCTTTGCACCAGTTGTATTGTTTCCAACTTCCAGAAGACTTGACTTGCTTAAAGATGTTTGATTTCTTATTTCACATCAACCACAGGCTTTTCCTAAAACCTAACTAAGTAAAGTTAGACGGTGGTCTAAGTCCCAAACTTTTGCAGCTGTGAACGACTCAACATCACACTCAAAATGGAGTGTACTAAAACAGTATATAGATCCAAGTGGTGAACAACTTACTGAAACCCTGCTTACAAAGGGCTGGTGTTATGGAATTGGGACACTGAGAATCAAAAGAAGCTGAAGCTGACACAGGAAGGAAAGGCACTGAGAGGACAGGAGAAGGTCACTGTCACCTCCTATTGACCAAAAACTAAATTTGGTGTGTGTGTGTGTGTGTGAGAGAGAGAGAGCGAGCGAGCATACGCGATGCAGAGACCGAGGCAAAAAAGACATTTAGATGAAGTGACAGAAAGGGCGAACACGAGGATAACTGTCCACTGTGGTCGGTCGCACCTCCACGGGGAACATGTGCAAAGGAAAGTGTGAGAGAGCGAGAGAGAAAGCGTGGTCTCCTGCTGTTAGCGATGCTTACCTCCACAGTAACTCCTGCTTGGTCGAGTTAAAACCTATCCCCTGTTTGGGACACTCAGGTCTGCTTTTGGACTCTGAATGGTGTCAGACACCGAGGGCCACTGATCATGAATCTGTATTTGATGAGTTGGAAATGAGAATGTGTGTGAGTGAGTGAGTGAGTGAGTGAGTGAAGCTGTCCACAGTAGTTGGCAGTGCTGTCTCCAGGGGCCGGTTTTTCAAAAGTTTTAATGGAAATCTGAAAATTCAAACTGTTCAGGATTACCAAATCTGGATTACCTGTGGTCGAAATGGGACTATCACAATGTAGCTATGTAAAGAACAACAGGTAGACTAGTGTGGGGTCACTCCAATATGCTTTATTTGAACAGAAAATAGGACTGAACGGAACAGCAAACAAACAATATAAACATCCCCCTTCATTGTCCATTTCTTGGAAACAGGCAGTCCGCTCATCTGAGACCTACAACAAATAAATAAATACATACTTTACTGTGGGAACTAGGCCTTCTGGCTCCACCCGTGATTGACCTTCTCCCTCGATTACAGGGCTGAGATTAAGAATAAATGTTTCTGAAGAAGGCTCACTTTCTGCTGTCATCACAGGCTCACCATCCTCTGCAACATCTTGGATCCCATGCAGAGCTTCCGACTTTTCACCTCCAATAATATCAAGGACTATGTCTGTGTATATATATATATATATATATATATATATATATATATATATATATATATATTCACCCCTCTTATATGGGTTGTTGCCTGTTTGGCTGTTCTTGGCTTCAGTATTGTCTTTTATTGCCCTGGCCTTAAGATTCTTCCACCGAAATCTTAGTTTCTGTTGTCCTCTTCTGGCCAAACCCCATGGCATTCACATGTTGTGTGATTTCAGCCCAAATTTCCTTCTTCATTTTACTGCTCACTTCACCACCCTTGGCAGAACTAAAAGATCCTACCAATGACCTATAATGGCACCTAACACCCTCCAGTAGGGCGTGGGTTTCAGCAGCAGAGAAATTTGGGCTTTTTGAGTCCATGGTTCCACCGCTTTGATGTAGCAAGCATCATTTTATAGGCCTTGGGTATGATTCGATTAATTGAACACAAGCCAAAGCAATTAAGCTAACAGGTGTGTTTGGGAAGACCAATTTACACAGCCATATGTATATTCAGCCTTTCTCAGAGGACTCAGAGAGAAGGTTACAGAGAGGCAGTGACATGACATCGCCACCACAGGAGAGAGTGTATGTTGAGCGTATAGATATATAATATTCAATGGCATATGCACTTTATGATGATCCACTTATTTATCTGTCTACTTGTGATGTGGATATTTCTATGGTTGTTTTTAATGTTTGTCTTTACTGTAAGAGCTGCTAAACTGTTTTTCGTTGTTTTCGTGACAATGACAATAAAGTATTCTATTCTATTCTAGATCCACTGAAGAAATATACCAATGAGGAGCTGTATGCTCGGTTTTGCTTCGGAAGAGCTGATATTCAGTATATTGTGGACCTTATCAGGCCCAACCTCCAACACAGAATGGAAAGGAAATCATGGTCTGTCTGTGGAGGAACAGGTCCTCATTGCTCTTCGCTTCTATGCGTGTGGGACTTTCTACCAAGTTGTGGGTGACTTCATGGGTGTGGAAAGATCAACTGTTTGATGTTCTGAAAAGTGTGTCAACTACATTGGCCAGCCTGATTAATGAATTTGTTTAATTTCCGAAGGATGACCAGATCATCCAGGCCAAGCAGAATTTTTTTCTTTGGGGAATATGCTCAATACTATTGGAGCAATCGACTGCACCCATGTGCACATACAAGCACCTCATGAGAATGAGTGGGAGTTTGTAAACCGAAAGGGGAGACACAGCATCAACGTTCAACATGTGGGCAACGCTGAGCTCCTCATTACAAACTGCGTTGTGAGATGGCCTGGGTCTGTCCATGATGCGCACATCCTGAGGGAGAGCACTGTATATAAAGAGCTCCAAACCAACCGACCAAATGGTATCATATTAGGAGACAGTGCATACCCGCTTCTACCATGGCTGATGACCCCTTTTCTGGATACAAACACGCCTGAGCAGGCACGCTTCAACACTGCTCATTGCAAAACAAGATGCACCATTGAGCGCTTCAATGGAGTTCTGAAGAGACGCTTTGCATGCCTTAACTACTTGAGAGTGGAACCACAGAAAGCATGCAACATAATACTTGCTTGCATTGTCCTACACAACATCGCGACCAGGCGCAAAGTCCTTCTCTGTGATGACGTCCCTGATGCACCTGAGCCCATTGGAGACACTGACCAACCTCCGGCATTCTGTCAGAATGAGGGCCCGACTGGACGACCAATAAGAGATGCAATTGTTAGACACTATTTTTGATAAGTCCATGACTGATGATTGTGTCAGTGTGATTAATGTTTTATGAACAAAGACAGTTTGGGGGATTAATTCATGGGGCCGAAATATTTATAATTTATAATGTGCTGTACTGAAAGGTTGCTAGCCTACGTAGCCTACCGACTTCATGTACTTCCTGTTGAACAATTCAAGTGAAATTGATAAATAAATATAAATACTGTAAAATGCATGATATAAATGTTGTATTATTTAACTAACCAATTTTAGTTACCTAGTTTTATTACTGATATCCACCATGAATCCACCCTCCTGCTGGGATCAGTTTAATCCTGATTTTTGGGATCAAAATGATCCCAATCCTACCAAAAAGTTTTGAAAAACCCAAACTCAAGGTTTGATCCGGATCAACAACAAGATTGGATTACGTGATCCAATCCAATTTCTGAATCCTTTTTTTCTTGAAAAACCCATTTTCAAGATTTGATCCGATCAGATTACTTTTGAAAAACCGGCCCCTGGTGTGTTCAGAGAAAGAGAGTAGGAGTTTAAAAGGGCTACCTATCCACTGTAGTTAGAAATGCTTTTACTTGATGTG